>NW_005842856.1:566328-604501 GCF_000455745.1 Alligator sinensis | reverse complement strand
GCTGGGCTTTGTGCGCTGCTGCCAGTGCAGCTGCCCCGGGAGTGGCATGATGTCAAGTGTGTCCCACCACCGCTGTGCCCCCTGCCTGTCCCGCAGCAGGACACACATGACGTCCTGCCACTCTGGGCTGCCCAAGCAGTGGTGCACAAAGTGAAGTGGCAGCCGCCTCCATCCTGTACACAGACCTATGTGCCGCCTGGACCTCTGCTGGGGTATGCACAGCAGCGGGACCTCCCCCCAACCCGATGAGCCGCCTGGGCTCCGATTGTCCCACCACCTGGCCCAGCCAGGGCCCCATTCATCCCTATCCCTGCCTTTGCCCCACTCCCTCCCTCAATATGGGAGCCTCATTCTGCACCCGCCCCAGCCCCTTCCCAGAATAGACAGATTGGTACTTGCCTGCCATGCTAGGCAGCCAGTCATCCACATGCCACACTGTTAGCCTGGCTGCGTGTGCACCCCTCCCACTCCTGTTGTAGCCACCTGGAGCCTGCAGCCAGGCTGCCTTGCAGCCCCCACCTGCTGACCCATGTTTGGGGGGCTGAGCCCCATTAGCCTTCTGCCACCTATAATAGCACTAACACTTCCCTATGCAAAATGCAGGTCTGTGAAAATGCAAGTGCATGGCAGCGAGGATCAGACCCATCCAGGAGAACACAAAACAGCAGCAGGCTCTCCCTATGCCTAAAGAAGGGCATTTTTAAGAAGCCTTTTTCTAACTGTTAAGTGGGCCTAATAAAAGATATCACATTTACCTAAAGAACCTTGTCTGCCTTATTATTTCTTAAGCACACGATCTGGCACTTTGGAAAAATAAAAATGGACTTAAATTCAGTAATACAGTCTGTGGCAACATGGGAACTCCCTGACCAGCCACAGTACTAATCTCCCATCTGCCTCTGGACATGCTGCCTGCTTCACCTTCTTGTTATGCAATTAGGGTCTTAATTAGGCAGGTGGCTTCCTGGTTCTCCTGGGCCTAGGTATGCAGCTCCAACCACCCCTGTACTGCATCTCAAGCCTTGCAGGTGACCTACTGTTCAGTCGCTGGCTCAAGGCACACAGTTGTCTCTCTCTCACACTGCTGTGTCACAGGCCACATTCATATCACCCCTCTCACACCAGGGCCTCTTACACTCCAGCAGCTCTCACTCAGTCTCTTGCATACCGCCCCACTTATCCCACCCTACTTCATAAGATCCTTGGGTTTAGGTCTCCACTCAGCCCTGGCACAGTCTCTCAGGTATCTCCTGCTACCTCACTGTGTGTTGACTGAGCAATTGCTCAACTGTGGGCTTACTTTAGCCTTAGCTGCATACCAGAACATAATGCCTGTTCCTTGGGCCCCTACTCATGCCCCTCACTCTCAGGACCTCTCCTCAGCCTCCAGTTCATGTTTGGCCTCAGGCCCCCTTGCTCTCCAGGTCTCACTTCACTCAGTAGGGTTCTACACCCCACTGGGGCTCGGGTCCCTCTCTCGGCATGCCTGGCCCCACCACCCATTCTCTGGGCCTTCTGCCCTCCACACCTGGGCATGCCTGGCCCTCCACTGTCTCTGGTGTTAAATAAACCTGCCCAAAGGCAGGGGCTGGGGTTAAGGTACCCTTCACCAGGGGAGGTAAGTGGCCTAGCATTTCCTGGGGGCTTCCTCACCACTAGGAGCCCCACCAGTAGGCTGCACCCAGTAGGGTGCAGTTTCAAGTCATGCCCAGGACTGAGAGCCTCCTAGCCACCCCCATAAGCTTTTGCCTTTACCTCCTAGTGTTACCAGAGCAGCATCTCTACCAAGAGACATTTCCTCGGTATCAGGCAGCAGATTGCTACCTCCAGCTCTGCTGGCCTGAATCTTAAAATGGCTGCAAGTGGGAGACACCAAAGGTGCTCTGTCACACAGTCCTCAAAGTCCTTTATTTCTTTTAATGCAATATCCTGACCCTTCTCTGTACTGACAATGCCTGTTCTCCCGCACCCCACTTTTGTATCAGCAGTACATTTCATGAGCACACTCCTCATATTCGTATAAGATTATTAATTAAAGCATTGGAGATCAGTCCCAAGATCAATCCTATTGAAACTCCATTGTTAACCTCCTTGTAGCTTGTCACTTCCCCTTTCAAGAATACTCTGCTGAGCCTGGCCTATAGGAAAATATGACTCATTAGGGTTATGATGCATTGTTAGGGTTATGAGGTTGCAGATGCTAACAAAGCACTTTGCAGCCTTACTTTCAATAAAAAATGGTCACCACCAAACATTTCTTGAAGTGCAGTATTCTGCATGACAAAGTAGTCATGTCATTAGTAAATCTTTGCTATGATTGTTAGAAGTTGCATTCAGGAAATAAATCTTAGCATTCTTCACAGCATACCATCAACAGAAACAACAAGAAACCCTCCAGGATTTTGGATTAATGTGGAGAAGACCATAGCATTTTGCAAATCTGGCCCTGAAGAACCTGAATGGCTGTAGCACCTGCAACATTATTCCAGCTAACATCCACTAACATCTGGAATGCCATTCAGCACTGGATGCATGTTTAGCAAGATGTACAGTGTCCATTGTCACCATGGACAGAGCACTTCTGCATCTAATAACCAACAATTCTAATCAAAGGCCAAAAAGTAAAGCAAGCAAAGTAAAACCTGATGCAGAGTCCCATCAAGAAACTCCAGGTGGCCTTGGTGTTTTGTTGCCTTTTACTCACCTGTTGCTGCTACAACAAGACAAGCCTAGCTGTGCAACCTAGAAACCCAGTGACAGCCTAGCTGCATAGTGGACACACACATAGTGACACCTGAAACAGACTTGATTCTAATCCGTGGCAGCAAAAAACTAAAACAGTGAATCCAAATGGCAGTTTGAGGCAGTGGTTCTCACCTTTTCTTCGTGTCAAGGCAGCCCTTTGATGGGCTTCCAAAAAGGCCTGCTCTTAACTTTCACATGATTTGTGACTATAGAGAAAAACTAGCGCAATTCTTCTGTGGGCAGGTTTATGTTGTGAATTATGCTTGCACACCAAACAGCACTGGCAGGACCCTGCAGCACCCCTGAAAGGACCCTTTTTTTTCCTTTTTCTTTTTCTAAAAGAAGTGTTTCATGTCCCAGGTCAAATTAGCTAGATCAGGTCCAAATCCATTTGAATCGTCCAAGAACCATGTGGCCCTACTACTGGCAAGTATCTTCCACCCCAGCCTGTGGCTTCAGATATTTCCAAATCCTTTGGTAGGCATCCTACGTGCAGGCCCAAGCCCAGATGTGGGGTCTGGATATCCCCAAGTTGCACTTGCCCTCAGTCGTATGGCTGAGGGGCCTCCCAGTTCCACAAAATCGGCATGTAGCCGAGATCCACCCACTGGAAGCAGGCCAGCGGGAAGCTAACTATAAGGCTCTCAGAGAGTCCTGTCTGCAAGCAGACAAGGGTGCAACCCTCTACTACACACTGCCATTTTAATTGTGTTACCTCAGCCAGAGTACTTCTGCCACCATTGTGGTTATGGTCTTTCTCCCAAGGACCTCAAGGTCCCCCACTTGAGAACCGCCAGCTTGATTTTAATCATGCCGCTGGCTCAAGCAAACGTGATACCCACAGGTGGGAGCTCGCACGCAGCAACACCTCTGGCAGGTGTTTTTTTTTTTTCCAACCTGCGTCCGTTCCTCTTTGGGGAGCTGCTGCTATTGGGCCAGGCTGGATCTGGTCTGCACCCGCCTTGAGCAGTGACAAGGAGCCAGGTTCCTGTGCTAGTGCACTATGCTCTGAATGGCGCGGGCCACCTGGATTTTACCCCCCTGCCTGCAACAGGCTCCCAGGCAGTGCTGTTCTACCGGTGCCGGGGAGGTGGTCGGGCGGGGGGGGGGGGGGTTTCCACAACCTTTCCCACCACAGAGAACGTGACGGAATCCGCCAAAGACTAGAGAGGCAGCAAAGAGACGCTCTAACCCAGCGACGGACAAGTGAATAGAACGCCTCTTTCCAACTGGCTGACATCGGTCACGTGGCGCCCCCCCTCCAGCGCTTTCTCCCTTCCCGTCTCGCGTTCTTGCAACCTCTCGCGAGATCTTCGCATGCCTATGTCAGCAGGGTTGAGCGGAAGTCTGCCCTTTTTACCCGTGGCGGACCTGAGAGGAGCTGTGTGGACAGGATGAAGGTGGGTGCTTCGGGGCCGGGTTCTGGCGCCCACCGCAGCTCTCGCGTTCAGATGGCTAGGGCGTTGGGTGCGGAGCCACTTGCGGGACGCGATGGCGCCGGGGCCGGGTGGGGGAGCGCGGCTGCGGCGCGGATGGAGGTGGATTCCTGGTGGTGGTGGCGGCGGCGGCCTTGCGTTGGGGCTGCGCGCGCAGGATGGAACCCTCGTTGCCAGACGTGTGCTGGGAGCTCGGAGGGACGGAACCCTGCAGGGCCTCGGGGCGGGGGGCCTGGGCTGGAGTTTTAGTGCTCCTTTTGGAAGGGCAGCAAGGGAGTGTGCCTGGCTTTGCACCAGGCCAAGGGAGAAGTGTAGAAAGAAACATCCTGCCTTGGTTGCACCATTTTTCAAATGGGTGCATTAGAGCACAACCAGCCGTGTGGTTGTCAGCACTAGGATCAATGCTGGTGTTGTATTCATGCATGAAAACATTAACGGATCCAGGCTGGAAGAGAGCATCAGTCAGCAAAATCTGGCAGATGTAGGCTGCATGTTTAGTTTGGGAGCCTGTTGGGCTGCGTGTCTTTAAGGGAGCTGAGCAGGAATTTGAAGAGATCCTTTCGAGATGAGCTGGAACTGGGCAGGGGGGAGCAGGTTTTGCCCTGGAAAAAGTGATTTGGGTTTAACGAGGTCCCTGTTTCATGTTCCTAGCTCAACATCTCTTTCCCGGCCACTGGGTGCCAGAAACTCATTGAAGTGGATGATGAGCGAAAACTGCGCACCTTCTATGAGAAGCGGATGGCCACTGAAGTTGCCGCTGATTCTCTTGGTGAGGAATGGAAGGTAAGAATTTGGCTAATGTAACGCAAACTTTTTTTTTTGGCATGTGCAGCGCAAGGCAGGGGAGTGGACAATGTAAAACACTGGTATAAGTTTCACGTAAGATGTACAGAACTGGTGTAATGATGCCTTGAGAAGACCTTTTCCTAACTTAGTGTAGTTTGGGTGCTGATTGACCTTTTCTTAGGTGTAATGGAGATGTCCTTTCCTACAGGTTGCCGACTGTGACTTGACTGTGTTGTAGTTCTCCAGTTAAAAAGGAGTAAAAACTGTTATGCAGCAACAGAAATAAGCCTTGGTAAAGAATAGACTTAGTGGCTTTTCTAGACATAGGGTCCCTTTGTGTTGAGTGTCTTCTCTTAAACATAAGCCACACCTGGTAGTTGGAGAGGAGGTATGTAGGTTAGCTTGAGCTGGGGAAGAGCTGATGATTCATCCTCTAGAGTGAAGAGAAAAAAAAAAAGGTTTGGACACATGCTTTTAGGGGTTAAAAAAAACCCATGCGTCTATAATTGTTTACTGCTGACTGCTTAGGCTAGGTCTGAAAAATGTCTGACTAGTTTACAAGCCTTTTTTTTTCTTTGGCATACTTTGAAACACTTGAATTTAAATTGGTGGGACAGAACCATTTTAGACACACTTAGCTCTGTTCACACTAGGTATGAGGGCTTGTCTTTAGCTATTCTGCTCAGCTGCTTTGTGCATTATTCACGCTGGTGCTGTGCTGGCCTCCTAGAGCTCCCAAAAGTGATAGATCAGTGGCCCTCAACTTTGATAGACTCGGAGTTTTCACTTTTCTTTTGAGAAAAGGAACAAAGTAATTCTTCTGTTCAGGGAATACAGAAAGACCACAACAGGTCAACTTGCTTTTGGTGTCACAGGTTCTTATATGAAATTTCTAGGTTGATCTTGTGAATTGTTTGCACACCTAACAGTGCTAACACTGCATGTTACCCTGCAGCACTCTTGAAAAGATCTCCAGGCAACCCAGGATGCCACAACACCTTAGCTGAGAATCACTGTAATGAATTCTGTGCGACTTTCAAGAGCAAGACTGTTTGAACCTTTTCCACCAGTTGTGCCTACGTTCAAATACAGGCACTAAAATAGTAACTTCCACACAACTAGTTCAGTAGTATTTGAGTTGCATGCAAATTGTTGGATGCCTGCTGTATTACAAATGAGGTACAGACATTAAATTTCAAACTTTAAAAGAATATACATATAGTGATTGTATCCACAAGCAACATTGACTTAAAAAATAAATCGTCCCTCTGCTGATCTTTTTCTTAACAGGGCTATGTTGTCCGCATCAGTGGTGGCAATGACAAACAAGGCTTCCCCATGAAACAAGGTGTCCTGACTCATGGACGTGTGCGCCTACTGCTTAGCAAGGGCCACTCCTGCTACCGCCCGAGAAGAACTGGAGAACGAAAACGCAAGTCTGTCCGGGGCTGTATTGTTGATGCCAATTTAAGTGTCCTGAATTTGGTCATTGTAAAGAAAGGTGAGAATCTGTGGGCATGGTTATTAAGTCTCTGCAATAGGCAAAGGCCTTAAAACAAATTCTTCAATGAATATTACTTGATGCTCACATCTCTGGTTAGAAACTAGTATTATTTATGAAACATGACTTAAAGGAGCCTGTCCCACTAGGGACCTCCATTAAGATGGACTGATCATGTCAGATTCATATTAATAACCAATGCTTAGTCGCATACTCTTCATTTCTTAAATAAGAGGAAATAAAGTAATTGGTTAGGTCATAGCCATGCTGCACTTAGGCAGCTGGAGGTCCATATATCCAGCATATGATATTCTTGATAAACTGATTTCTTTTTTTTTATTGTCCTAAGCGAGTGAAAATGCCTTAAACTGTGGGTATCAGAGAGAGATGGCTGATAGAACCATGTCATTTAGCCCACGGGCTCCTTGAGGGGCTAAATATGTGCTTTAAAGGTACTTTAGATCTTGCAGTACTTGAAAGGTAATGTATCTTAAATAGGGTGAGCTAGTCTGTTGACTAGTTGAAATGCTCTTATTAGAGGTAGCAATGCAGTATGGAATTTGGAATGGTATGTGTGCCCTAAAAATTAACTAGCTGTTATTTTGACACTAGCACAGTTGTTTCAAGGCAGTGTATTTGTAATACACTAATAATAATAGGGAATTTTAGCAACTGCTCAGATAACTGAGTTCAAGGAGCCATGGGATTAATTTCTGTGCAACTAATCTAACAATTTACCTGAAGGTGAGAAGGATATTCCTGGGCTGACAGACACCACTGTGCCTCGTCGACTTGGTCCCAAGAGAGCAAGCAGAATCCGCAAGCTATTTAACCTCTCCAAAGAAGATGATGTTCGTCAGTATGTAGTAAGAAAACCCCTGAACAAAGAGGGTAAGATGCTTCAGTTCTGCTGCTCTTGTTGTATTTTAGTGATTAGGAGACTAATCTAAGCTTCTGGGGAGAATCAGTTCCTCATATCTAAATGGTGCTGCTGTAATGCCACCTAAACTTGATTGTCAGCTGCTGCTAATAATTTTTAGATAAGCAGCCTTTCCTACTATTTCCATGGAGGTCATGGGGAGGGGAGAAGTTTGGTGTCATTTCTACATATACTTGCTGGTGCTCCTAGTCCAAAGTCATGTTGTGAATGAAGATGGCTTGAATATCAAGTCTGTGCTTCTCCCAGTAGTGGGAGCAAATATTTAATACTTCTGGCATCAAAATGCTTTAAACTTCCCTCCTAATTCTGACCTTCTTTGTTTCTGACATCAGTCCCTAGAATACTTTTAAACCACTGCTGCTTGGCAGATGCTGTTTCTAATGAGGATGCATGCCTTGCCTGGGATATTTACTTCTCCCCTATCTACTGTTCTGCATCCTTCCTCTTTGCAGTAGTTAAAGGAAGGACAGATAGACTGGGAAGGGAAACTAGGCTTTAGCTAGTGCAGTGGTTCTCAACCATTTTAGACTCAAGGCATCCCACCATAACTTTTGGAATTAAGGGGCACCCAATTTAAAAAAAAAAACAACTGAATTTATAGATTACAATGCTTACCTCCTTGCAGAGGGGCCTGCTCTTACCTGCTTAGTTTAGCTGTATATTTCCGAATGCCTCGGGGCACCTTTCAGAACATCAAATGTTAAATGTTGGTGCTAAAAATCACCAAGATAAGGCACTCCATGGAACTTGGGCTGAATTGAAACTTGTGAAAGACTACTAACTTTCTTGGTTAAAGGGCTTTAAAGTGAAGTCAAATCTTTGGAGATGCTGTCTTTACATCTGTAGTTCTCTTGCAGCTCATCTGAGGCCTGAAGGTAGAGCAGAGTGCTGGCCCTGCCTGAACTTCCTTCTGGAGCTAGGCTGCACTAGCTCTAGCTTGGAAAGTAGTATAGTAGCTTCACTGGATTGTAGGTGGGCTGGATTTCTAATAGTTAAGTCAAGCTCCTTGAGAGAGGGGTGTCAGACTCACCCTGTGACTTGGGCTGGCTTGTGACATAAACAGCAGTGGCCGCCTGTCAGCTGGCTGTGGGGTGAACAATACAGCCCTGGCTCGCCCTTCTGCCACTGCCCATGTCCAGCAGAGCCCCAGGTTTGTAGCAGGCCCTGCCCTTTGTTAGCTATGCCCCTAAATACCCTGGCTTGGTGGGCTGGATAGAGCAGCAATACTGCCTGTATGTTTGATACCCCTGCCTTAAGCTTTACCATTCAAATTCCTAAGTGCCCTGCACTCCCTCTCTTCATGTGTGATGTAGACTCTGGCTGTTCAGTGTCTGTAGCCTTAAAGCATGCATGAATTCACATGGAATATTAAGTAGGAAGGAAAACTTGAAAGAGCTGTGAGAATTAGTTGGTGATCAGAGAATCTACCTCAGAGAATCTAGAAAAAATTGTGGTGAAACAAACAAACTGAGCTAGCTGGCATTAAGACATGCTTGAGATTTTTAAGGTTGTAAAAGATGACAGTAATCCAACTAAAACATCTAGGAAATAGTTTATCTTGCTTTTGACAGCCCTTCTACCAAGTTTGTTGCAACTATCAGTCAAACATTGTAGAAATGAAGCATGCAGCTTAATGTCGATTAGGGTGAAGCCTTATGCCTCTTCAGCTGGATGTATAACAGATGAGACTCCTGGGTGAGGGGGGACATACTTGCAAGCTTTTGGGAACAGTTTTGGTTCTCAGGAGACTTATGAAAAAGGAATTGGAACATATTGCTAATTTTACAAGAAGTTCTGCTAGAATGTTCTTGACAATCTCCTTCCTTCCCTACTACAGGAGAGGGAAGACTGAGTATATTGTTGGGTGTCTCAAATTGGAAAACTATTGCAAAATTGGGGTTTGGGGGGGGAGGGGTTGTTTGTTTTTTGGTTGTTTTTTTTTCAGTAAATGATAGATCACATTATTTAGCTTTATATTACCTAGTTAGGAAACAAACTTGTTCAGCATTTACAGAAGGTAACACATGCTTTCCTAATCTTAGGCAAGAAACCCAGAACCAAGGCTCCTAAGATTCAACGATTGGTGACTCCCCGAGTCCTGCAACATAAGCGTAGACGTATTGCTCTGAAGAAGCAGCGTACACAGAAGAACAAGGAGGAAGCAGCAGAATATGCCAAGCTTTTGGCCAAGAGAATGAAGGTATGTCTCCTCAAAGTATTCAGTGCTTCAGTATGCATTTATTGCAGGTAATTGGACAAGTTAGCTCTAAATAGGATTTTGTCCACACAACCTGACTTAAAAAATTACCTTCTAACGAGGGTGTTACAAAACTGCTTGCATGTCTGTACTCTCGGCTGTTAGTGCAACCATTTCCTGCAAGCACTCTTCCTTCCCCTCCCACCTTCTTCCCACATGCCCTTTCCACTTCAGCCAGTTTTTAAACAGTTTTGGAAACTTGTAGCCTAGGGCTCCATTATTAAACTCACTTCCTTTACAACCTAAAGCGCAGTATGGGTACAGTTGGATGGTCCAGCCTCTGCTAGGTGTGAGAATTACTTGAGTTGCTTTTGTCTAAATGGAAAATGATTAACTCTACCGCATACATATATCAAAGTATATTTCTCCCACATAGTACAGTATTCCACCCTACATCGTGCACTGAGGTAAGGATAGAACTGTCTTGCCACTGGAAGATGCTCACACTTTCTGTCCCATATCAAACTTCAGCAGCTCTGATTTATTCTCCTTTCCAGTTAAACTGCTTAATGAGATTTTGTAGTTTTAATTTCTCTCCGATTCAGAGGATAGGGTATGCTGGTGAGCTAATCAGTTGTACACACACATTGCTGCTTTTTTCTCTCTCACAGGAGGCAAAGGAAAAACGTCAGGAGCAGATAGCAAAGAGGCGCAGACTTTCCTCATTGAGAGCTTCCACATCTAAATCTGAGTCAAGTCAGAAGTAAAGATGTGTACACGATATTAAAATAAAATCTTTTGAACTGAATATTCCTCATAGCTTTTCTTAAAAAAAATTCTTTGACTACCATAATTGCCATGTTTTAAAATGTTTTTATGACTGAACAACTCGTATTGTAAATTAAATTAAATAATCCTAGATAGATTATGAAGATATGAGTTGTCAGGTTTTTTTAATTTATTAAAAACGAACCATTATACCGTTTTCTTTCCTTTTCCCCATGTGCACTTACTCAAAAGACAAACTAAGATTAAGGCTAGCCAGAAACTACAGAATATTTCTTGTATCAAGCCTGTAACTCCTGGTAGGCTTCTCCCAGACAGCAGAGAGCCACACTGGAGCGCTGTTGTTTTTGATTATTCAACTACCTAAGCTATTTATGCGCTGTACCACAAAGATACATTAGGTCTGGTGCTAACTGCTGTCATGCGGAAGCTTGCTTCTGGAGGGGCTGGACGCATTCAAGTCAGCGGGTCCGGATGCTCTCCACCCCAGGGTGCTGAGGGAGCTAGCTGGGGTTATTGCAGGGCCCCTGGCACGGCTCTACGAGCGATCGTGGTGCTTGGGCCAGGTGCCAGACGATTGGAAGGTAGCTAATGTGGTCCCCATCTTCAAAAAAGGGAAAAGGGAGGACCCGGGCAACTATAGGCCCGTCAGTCTTACCTCAATCCTGGGGAAACTCTTTGAGAAGATCATCAAGGAGCACATTTGTGATGGGCCGGCATCAGAAATGATGCTCAGGGGCAATCAGCATGGATTTATTAGGGGGAGATCATGTCAGACCAACCTGATCGCCTTTTATGATCAGGTCACAAAGGCCATGGACGCAGGTGTCGCAGTGGATGTAGTCTTTCTGGACTTCAGCAAGGCCTTTGACACCGTCTCTCACCCCATCCTAATTAATAAACTAGGCGACTGTGGCATAGATGCCTACACAGTCAGATGGATTGCAGATTGGCTGAAGGGTCGCACTCAGAGGGTAGTGGTGGATGGATCATACTCGACTTGGGGGGAGGTGGGTAGTGGAGTCCCCCAGGGCTCGGTCCTGGGGCCTGCGCTGTTCAATTTCTTCATCAGCGATCTTGATGTTGGGGTGGAAAGCAACCTGTTTAAATTCGCTGATGACACCAAAATTTGGGGGGAGGTGAGCACGCTAGCAGGGAGAGAGAGATTGCAGAAGGATCTGGATAGGTTACAGGGGTGGGCAAACAGGAACAGGATGTGTTTCAATACGGACAAGTGCAGGGTGCTGCACTTGGGTAGTAGGAACCAGCAGCACACTTATACGATGGGGAGCTCCCTACTTGAGAGCACGGAGGCGGAAAGGGATCTTGGTGTCATTACTGACTCCAAGATGAACATGGGCCAACAATGCGAGGTCATGGTTGGCAGGGCTAACAGGACCTTGTCGTGCATCCACAGGTGCACCTCGAGTAGAGCCAGGGAGGTGATCCTCCCCCTCTATGCGACGCTGGTCAGGCCGCAGCTGGAGTATTGTGTCCAGTTCTGTGCGCCCCATTTCAGGAGGGATGTGGACAACATGGAGAGGGTCCAGAGGAGGGCCACCCGCATGATCCGGGGACAACAGGGCAGACCCTACAGTGAGAGACTGCGGGACCTGAACCTATTCAGCCTCCACAAGAGAAGGCTGAGGGGGGACCTGGTGACCGTCTATAAACTCACTAGGGGGAACCAGAAGGGTTTGGGGGAGACGCTGTTTCCCCTAGCCCCCG
Source organism: Alligator sinensis (assembly GCF_000455745.1). NCBI lineage: Eukaryota > Metazoa > Chordata > Crocodylia > Alligatoridae > Alligator > Alligator sinensis. Next base: position 592,382 of record NW_005842856.1, on the reverse strand, counting down.
CTGGCATAACAAGGAGTAATAGGCACAAGTTGATGGAGAGGAGGTACAGATTGGACATCCGAAAAAACTACTTCACAGTTAGGGCGGCTAGGAGCTGGAACCAACTTCCAAGGGAGGTGGTGCTGGCCCCTACCCTGGCGATCTTTAAGAAGAGGCTGGATACTTACCTGGCTGGACTCATTTGAGTCCCGTTTTTGTTTTTAGGGTTGGTTTGTTTGGGTTTTTTTTTTTGGGTTGTTCTCCCGCCCTGGCGGGGGGGCGGGCTAGAAGATCTATTAGGTCCCTTCCGACCCTAAAACTATGAAACTATGACACAAAAGACGTCCCAATACTATGCTAGATGATAAAGTAGTGCAGGATTAGTGATTAGGTTGTTAGCTTTACTTCTCACTTGGGGCCTTTATTCCTCTAGTATGTTCATTATCCAACTGAGCATTTCCCATAATGCTTCAAGTATTTACACAATTACAAGTTTTGTTACATTGTCTTGGTTGCAAGACAAGCATTTTAATTTCTTGGAGAATTAAGTCAAGACTGTCCAACTAATGGTCCTCCAGTGCAGCCTTGCATGGTGCTGTAGGGAAGAGCTGTGCCTGCAGTATGTGGCCTGTGGCTATGTTGAAACTGGACAGCTCTGCTTCCTAGCAAATAGGAAGCTTGTGGATCGGAGGCTCTGTTCCAAGTGTATATGAAGTTATGTTACTCTAAAAACATTAACTTTAAGATGGTGATGAAACTAATACAGTAATAAAGTCAGATTTTGGCACCTAAGAATTCAAGCTTGCTTGTACAGGTATTGAACTCTACTGTGAAGACAGAATGTTCTTAGTTTTGTATATAGGTAGAAGCAAGAAGTTGAGACACCATTCAAAATCACACCATGCATCTCTTATTTCCCCAGACTCCACACACAGCACCTTTAGGAATAAAGCAGCGTAGATTGATTTAAATCATGAAGAGAGAACCCTGATTTAAATCATTGATTTTTTTTTTTTTTTTTTTACAATCCAGTTTCCACTGAGACATCTTCACACACCTCTTAAACAATGGTGCAAATCTGATCACTAAAACATTAATTTACAACTCAATACAGCATTTTACAACATCTGTCCTTTACCTTTTCTTCTTTTTTTTTTTTAATTTTCAAATTTTATTAACTAACAGACAAGTCATCACAACACTGACAAGTTTTCATTTTAAAAAGGGCATAAGGCAAAACTGCAGTTTTATGGCTGGGTTCTTTCTTACTAACTGAATTTTCATTATTGCAGTAGCAAATATCTGTGCTGTACTGAGCATCTAAGACGTTACTGAAGCTCAAATACATACAATAGTACGTAACATTACACTTGCAGCAGGGAAGGCTATAATTTAAATTACCTGAGAGCTTAAAAAAAATTCAGCAAGGACTCTTGATTAAATGGGATAGGTGTTTGACCTTTACAAAGAAGTGTCAGTACATTATACCTTGTCATGAGCTGTACCCACAGTTGACATTTGCTTTTTAAGAACTTTGATAATAAAACCAAGAAGTTCCAGATGGCATTGTACAAATTTTATTTTAAGAAATACATTAAGTTATTTCTTAATAGTCTAGGATACCTATACAAAATTCAGAATACACGTTGCACTCTTTTCAACTTGAGAAATGTACAAAAAAACCCCCATTACACAGAACATTTGTTAGATCAAAGCACGGTAAATAGATGCCATTTTAGAACAGTTCGCAAACAGTCTCCCAGTGCAAATTTACTTGTATTATTAATAGAAAGCTTTCCAACTAATTTAATAAATTGATAAAATATTCACACTACTTCCTTTTATCCTCATTAACATACACAGTTTATTTTTAAGGTCCTAAAAAGGAGCTCAATGTACTTGTAAAAACAGGAAACAATCCCTTTGCACTGCTGATTGATGCAGAATGAAAACCAAAAAAAAATCAAATTACTGTGTCTTTGCTATTATGCATCACAAAATATAGCACAGCAACAGAACTGTTCCCAATTCGACTGCTCCAGGTCAGCACTTAAAATTTACAAGGTGGTTGATTTTGTTTTTAAAAAGATTGATGAGGAAAAGCTGGTCTACAAAAGGCATGTTAAGGTTTCACCTTAAATGAAAAACTGCCTTATTAAAGGGCACAGATAAAATTGAATTAAACTGATTTAAAGAGATACAATTATTTGCAGTGAGGAAACTGATTAATATTCTGAAAAGATTGATAAATCCAGCTGAAATTTTGAAATATTTTTAAACAGCTGTTACAAAAATATAAATTTCTATAGTCAAATTCATACATACTTTAATAATATAGCCAATGTGAAGGCAGTTGCAGGAAAATAGAGAACTCTCAAACTAAAGTCTGGATTTTCTTTTCTACTGAGGCAGTACAGAAAAAACATTCCAAGTTAGGATGGAATAAAACCTAGTAATTTGTTAGCGTAGTGTGAATTCAGAGTTTAGCAAACATGAAATCAACTGTATGTAAGACTAATTTATTTATAAAAACGTAATAATTTAGTTTCACATATTTACTAAATGTTTTCCCTCATTAAAATGTCACTGTCTGAACCCACATTATATAAAAATAGTTGAGCCAAGTAGGGTCCAGCTATGAGCAATGCCCAGAGTTCTGGTGTTGTGGTATGCAGCTAGAATCTATCCCAATTATAGTCTTTTCATTCAGTTTCCTAGTCTTTGCACATCAGTTTTTTGGAATCCACTGGGTTTTCATTTACAGTAATTACATCTTTGTAATGACCTAGAATTTTCTTACCCCCCACAAAAACAAACAAATCCTGACCTCAAACTTTATGAAGTTATTTACACTTTCTATGAAACTGAAAGAAACACAAGGCATATTTGGTGGATTTAAGAAATTAGAAAAACGTGGCAAAATGCATCCTCTCCACACAGTTCACTGATAGTGCACATTTTCAGGGCAGTAATTCAAAGTTTGTTCCCCTGTTTGTTATTTTTGTTAATTAAAAAATCCTTTTAACATTTCACAAGTTCATTCAAAATACCATAAACCCCCTCAGTTTTCTTAAAGTAATTGTTTCTAGCACTTTGATTTATTTGTCCAGCTCTGTAGCAGGCTTTCCCTGCAACATCCGTCTACCACCATCATCTTTATGGCTTGTGAATTGGGTTTCCAATATACATGTACAGACAGAGCACCTCCATATCAACCCTGGCTGGGGTTTTTTTTTTTGTTTTTACATGCCAACGAGAACTAACTTGCTTCTCTAGACAAGAGGTTCCCAGGTAACATAGACACTTTTTTCTACCTTTAACAGGGAGAGAAAGTAGCTGGGGAATAACCATTTATATTTTACCTTTCTGACACCTGGATAAAGCTCACTCCTATATTTAGTGTCACTATGGAACAACAATTAATAGGAGAGAAAAAGAAACCAGTTTCAGTCGGTCCTCTGCGGCCCACAGAAGTTGCAGAAAATCATTTATTTTGCTATTGCCTGGATTGGGACAGGAGAAAAAGCCACAAAGATTTCAAAGGCTGGTTTCCTTCCTTCTGAGCCAGACTTTCAAGCATATGGGTATTATTAAATATGCAGCAGCTAGTTGTGTGTCATGTCTGTTTTCCAAGTACAGTCTTGGTATTTTACATATTCAGATTTAGGCAGCACAAATCTCTGAAAAATCCTTTCCAGCACAACTTGCATCAATCCCTGTCAGTTGTAGCTAATTACTCCAGAGTCGGTGGAAAAGGGAATGGTCCATAAAAACACTCCTTATAGCAAATTGCTTCTAGAATCCTCACTCTCAGAGGATGCAATCTGGGGTCAGCTAGTTAATCACCTAGTACAAACCAAGAAGTCAACTGGACTTCAATGACAAAATGCTGCATTCTACATTGGAAAGTAAGTTTCAGTAGGCTTTTCAGTCAATGGATTCATTTAGATTTGCATAGTACTTTCAGCTCTGGAATTCAGGTATGTGCAAGAATGTTCAAGGGATCCTTTCAAGCTAATCTTTGAATGTCTTGGAGGGGCGGGTGGGGGGAGGTTGCTATGCATTCCAGGGAAGAAGGTTTAACAGTATTTAGTACCATAATAAACAAGCTACTCTGGCAGTTTACAGCAGCGTTTCTCAACCTTTTAAGTAGCAAGTATCCCCTAACTCAGAGGCAAGCAATTATTTTAGGCAGAGGGCCGCTTACGGAGTTTCAGCCAGCCATCGAGGGCCCCGTGACAGGCAGCCCAGGGCAGATTAATATTAATTTGCTAAATTTTTTATATTTACAGACTAATGTGTCCCGTATGTTGGAAGAAGGGCTGTGTATATAAGGACGTGATAGGATAGATGCCTGATCTGGTGTGGGTAGAGTTGCCACCTTTTAACACCAGGGATGCACAATTCAAGTATGCACCTGGGCTAGAGGTGATGTTGGCCAAAGATAGGAGGGCTGAACCCAGTGTTGCGCAAAGTGTGGCATGCCAAATTATTACTGGGGAATTTAAAGTGCCGTGCAATGGGTGACACACCAAATTTTTTGCCATAGTTTTGAGGAGGAAGGTGAGAGAGAGTGTTGGGGTACCTGTGCACCCCCTGCCTATGTCTCGTGTAGCCCCAGGGGTATGCCTACCACACGTTGAGAAACTGGTTTACAGAAGTCCAGGGTCATATTATTCAATTTTTGTAACAGTGGATGAGGTGAGAGTCACTACACAAAAGGTGCTTCAATGATAGATCCTAATCTCTGATGGTTACAGGATAGATAGGAATCGGGCTGCTACCACTCAAAGTCTTTAGCATACTGTTTTAACCTATATTTTACAGAACTGGATCAGCATAAGTGTATTCAAAATGCATTGTCATTTAAATTGTTCTAAGTAGCCACATGGTTTAGTTGCTTATTCAGGGTTACCAGTGGAATATGCTAAATTAGTTTTGGGGGCTTTAAAGCTAGTGCTGAAGTATAAGGCACAATCTTTGCTATTCTTATTTGTTTAATGACTACTATAATGCTAGTATAAAAAATGCTTGGGAGAGCACTTTGTAGGAATTTTTATTTAGTTTAAAATAAAGAATTGTTTGCACGTGTCTTATCATTGTTGGGAAGAAAGATGAAAATTGAACACAATTAGAACATCTGTGAACAATTAGAACATCTGTGAACAATTAGCCTCCAAAGGCTAAAGTAAAAAAAAAGTTCCTTTTTTTTTTACCCCTCTGCTTCTAAGTAGTAACAATGCATATATTTTAATGGGGGGAAATGTTTCCATCTCTACTTAACCCACTAACATAGCTAAGGATCAGCCATTTTTACTTTAAAAACAATAGATCCAGCCTACAATGCAAAAAAGTTTGCTACAAATAGTTTAAAAACCATTGCTTGAAGGGACGCATGTCAGCAACTTGTTGAAAGCATTGTGTTTTTAAGGAGGGATTTCAGCTACCTTAAAAAAGATCCTCATGCCCCTGATTGTTTTTGAAAGTCAAAATCCTGGAGTGTGGGATACCAGTAAAGATGTAGCTAAGGCAGCAGTCTGAACAGAATACATTCAAGCTTAGAGTGTGATTGTGCTTTTAGTTAGTTATGCTCCTAATACTCTATGAATCCCTTCTCCTTGCTATTTCTCCCATGAGTGAAGTTACTGGTAAAATATAGGAGAAGTTGCATCAGCGCGTGTCTATGATTTCAACAGAAACAGCACCACAAATGTTGCCGTGTATCTACCTTCGGACACATTAAAAATCTCAAATCAGTGTTTGACTGCAGGTTGCCAAGGGCATGCGTAGTGTTATCATTAAGTAGGAATAGGAGGTGAACAAGTTCTCATCTACCAGCAAGAAACTAAAGAGGGTTTTAACTCTTAAGACCATTCACTTAAGCTCTCGAATTGTTCTCTGCATACACACCTTTAAGAACACATTTATAAATATATGTGTAATAAAAATATTGAATTTGAATATTGAACAGTGCAAAGTAATTTCCCCACAGATTTAAAAAGAGAGAGACCAAGACCCAGGAGTGGGGGGCAGTTATTTGAAGCTGCAAATTCACCCTCAGGGACACTTACTTGTTTTGAAACATACTCTATAAAGCTTAATTTCTAGACAATTTTTGATTTTGTTAATCCCTTTGGTACCACCCTTTTTTCACTTAAATTACCTCCCTGACTTGCAGAAAAACACCCTTCTCCAAATTGCTCAGGAAAGCAGCTCATCATTTGTTTGGAAGAATACAGTCATATATTCACAGTTATCTCCAAATTCACAGAGCAGGACACTATGAGTAAAGAAACTAAACAGCTTTAAACACAGTCAAAACAGAGAGTTAAAGTCTGTCAACTGATGTTTTTGATCGCCCTGGACAGGGAAATCTGTCAAAATGGTCACATCTAACTTACTGTTTGGTATCATTACCACTGTCTAAGGAAAATGCATTGCAACTTGCAATCCAAGGGTTCCAATACATACACACTGAACAGATATACAACAGATCCCTCTCTTTACCTTATGGTCAGTCGTACGGGCACACTTAAGCTGGTTCACTAGAAAGGTATTTCAATAAAATATTTTAGTACTGATGGACCTTAAGGCAGCCACCAATTAAATGGTATTTATCTCTTCCCTCTGCAACTGGAGAGGGGGGATGAGAAGGAAGAAAAACATATACAAACAAGTAGTAAAAGGCACATCAGCGATCAAAGAGTGGAATAACCCTAGCTATAAACAAGGTCAAAGGTATTTTAGAATATTTTACACCATTGCATGAGATGACAAATAAAATGCAAAGGTTGTCCACAAGAGATTTAACACCAGCTTGCTGTTTTGCATCATCTTTTGGGAACTGAAATCCACATTTGTGTGCTCCCAGTTTTGTTCCATCTCTGCTTTGTGTTGTGAAAGTTCTGTGGTATTTCTCCTTACTTTTAAATGAGAGGGGCTCCAAAACATTTTCTGCACCACTCTACCCTGCTGCCTGGAGGTGCATCTATTTTCTGCATCTTTTCAAGCACATCTGAAGCTAGACCTTTATATGCAATTCTGTACTCACTGTCAAAGGCCTCTGGAATGGAAAGAACATAATTTAAGTCATTTACATAGAACGTTCGAATGCAAATTTAATTTTTCCTGCAAAAATTGGGTTGCCATATAAATCAATCTGCAAGTTCCAACAATTACTTTACGTACAAAGCAAGCATCACATGAGTCATACTTATAGAAGCTAGTATTCATTATTTACACTTGAAGTCAGGATGCTGGCCAATTCAACAGATGCATGGACACCTCAAGGCATAAAACTAATTTTCTGACACTACTTGCATGCCAATTCATATGCCCCAACTCTTCATTTTAATGTGCATGTACAAATGAATAATTGTGCATGTCACATTTTAACTCACCAATGTCGATGTTCTGTCTGCCAAGGGACACCAAAGACAGGAACAGGATTTCTCGGTAAAAACTTCTGTAAAATATTTTAAAGCTGAGTTAAGAGTACAAAATAACCGCAAAAAAGTCTGTGCTAAAAGTATGTTTGTGTTCTATAATGCAGCTTTATGTAAGCATAATCTTATTTGTATTGTAAACATTTTTCCCAGCACTGGTAGCTTATGATTTTACTAGCTGTGTAAATTTCAGTGTTCTTGTTTAAGCCCCAACTCTAAGAAACAAGAGATTAATCCATTTAAAATGTTTTTTTGCTGTCAGTTATGGAAGAAAGGTTGAAAATTGGCCTTATTGCTATAAAAACCTACAAGGCAAATAAACCCATACATTTATTTTTAAAATATATATTTTTTAAATTTGAGGCCCGATTCATGAAGTAATATTTGGAATTGGAATTAGGATTTTAGTTTTAGAACATTTTATTACTTTTATTAGAATTGAACAATATTCAGAAAATGATCAAGATGAATCTTGAGGTTGACACTTGCCTATGCTTTTCCGTGGTGATGAGTGCTTGAAACACCAATCAAAAAGGGCCAAGTTACTTGTAATGGTATTGTTATGATTATGTTGTAATTCACTAAGATTGCATCATATTTCTACAGCATGGAATACGGTACTCTTAAATACAATACTTGAGTATGTAATACAAGTGGCCAGATGTATGAAAGGACTGTTCAGCCGGCAGCCCATGAGCAGCACATGGCCTGCACAGAGTTTAAGTTGCAGGTCCCCAGGTTCTTGCATAGCTGTAGTTCACCCTATCATTCGCCACAACTCTGGGCTCTCCCTCCTCCAGTTTCCACTGCTTGCTCCCACCCCACAGGGTGGCACAAGGTGAGGCCAAATGTGCAGTGCAGGGGCTGCACATTCATGCTGCGTGCAGCCCAGTGGCCCCATGGCTCACCCTGGTGCAGCTCCAGTGAGTGCAGACAGCCCTTCACTCCTTAGAAGTTGGACAGCCATGATGTATGATATCCTCCAGATGTCTACTTTTTTTTATTTTTAATTAAATTGCTCAACATGTTTCTTCTTCCTACCATATGGAACCTGGATACATTTATATCACTGAATGTGGTGCATCTTTGTTAGATTTACAGTGAGGCACAAAGACACTGCATATTACATATCTACTTTTGCATAAATGGATGTTTAGCCTTCTAATCTGGACATCATTGCAACAACTGCACATTTGAGAATCCATACACACCTCTAAGTACTCTCACAAAAAATTGCTCCCAAGTATCTGGATACAGAATAGGAGAATTACAGTGTCTGCATAAGAAGCCTGGAAATTTCAGATAGGGCTAACCGTTCTCTAAACTACTACCATATTAAAGGCCTTAATTACAGATCTATTCAATTTGCGAGTTCATGATTTTCACAGAAACCACAAAAACTGATGTTCCCCATGATCTTGTGTGGAATTGCTGGAAAAAAACAACTTACTAAAAATAAAATGCTGGCTCCCCAGTAGAGCAAATGGCCACTGTGGCCAAGCTTTGCAACCAACTGGGGAGAGGGAGGTGGGCATGAAGGGGAGCAGCCAAGGTGGTGGCCACTCCCTCCTCCCCTGAGGAGCAGAGAGAGCTGCCTTTTGTGTGGCCTTGCTCCTCTGCAAATCAGTGGCAGGGCAGCATGATAGGCAGCCCTCTCAGCCAATCAGCAGTGAGGGACAGGGCCGCTAGGGCCCAATGGCCAATCAGTGGCAAAGGAGGGGTGTGCACACTGCAAAAAGACCATGAAAATGGTGCTGGGCACCACGAATGGCCTGCAATTTTTATTTCACTTCCATACACTTTAAGTAGATCCCTATTTAAAATCCTTAAGTGTAATTTTATGTAAATTTTAATGTAGAGCTGGGCAGGAGGTTGAAGAAGAGAGACAGACAGACAGACAGATCCTTGTACCTTTGTCTTTTGACACCTGGTTGAACTTTCTGCAGAAGGAAGTTGATTGGTTTAAGAACATTATTGTGTTGAATACTTAGTTTGACGTTCTCTAACAAAGTGCTTATTGCCTGCTGGTCTTCTGAAGTTGTGGATGGTTTCTTCTCCACTGAGTCTGGATGAAAAACAGCAATTCAGACCTTTTGTAACTTACAATATTTTTTTTCTCGCTAGTGAGAAATGCAGGGAGGGTGAGAAATCTATTTGCCCACATCTGCATGTAGAATATACTTTTACACCCTCTTCTATACAGAAATTTCTACAACAGAGTAGTTTTGCTTATTTACACAATTTTTGCCACACACCAAGATTAGCAGGACACAAACTACATCTATAACACCCTGGGCACTTCATCACACAGAAGCACAAGAAAAAAAAACCTGTTTTCACTTATTGAAGTATACTCTTGCCACAATATCTCCATAAAACAAAGCAGTTTTTTTCAACTTGCAATATATTAATACTAAATTTAGATTTCAAAAGTATGCCACCATAGAAGAGAAGAGTGTTATATCTGGTTAAAAAACACAAGTCCTAGGTAAGCAATGCAACTAGCTGAAGGCTACCATACTTCAGCCAAATAGCATTAGTTCATAGGCTTGAAGTGATGCAAAAAAATTAAGAAACTAAACTTGGTAACATTTATGCTATGCCTCCATCTTTGGAAGCAACACAGAAAGGAAGAAAAAAATGAAGCAGCAAGAAGAAAAGGAAACACATCTACATTTTGTGGGGAATAATTTGTGAAGGCAACTTATAACCACTGTATAAAGTATAACCACTGAGCAGGTGTCATGAAGTTGGAGCAGAAGTTAGCTGGGCATCACTTACAGGATGTTCTGCTGCACTGTTGGCTTTGGAGTGACTGAGTTGAAGAAGGTCACTGAATGAAAACCAGAACATCCAGGAGAAGCCAACAAGTTCTGCTGCAGGCAGAATCTAGGCATGTCAAAGCTATGTAGTAAAGGGCAAGGAAGTGCTTTTTGTTAATGAAAGTCAATTCAGACCCAGTAGTTGCTAATTAATTTGATAGAACATGACTATATAAAAACAAAACAAAAAACAAAACCAAACAAAACCAACCCTCACCATTCACTACAGCTTGTCAACAGGTTTAACAGATATCTTCTGAACCTACTGCATGTTTGGTCAACGATATAAATTTGACTCTTTTTCATCTCATTTGTAACAAGCTTTGCTCCCTCGTTTATGTTCCAGAGTGTGTGTTGGCGTCTATACCTTTAAATTAGCACCCTGCAGACAATGCACACGAATAAGCTCTTTTGAAAGGCAAAATATGTTACGTTGGCACCATTCTCCGACCTTCCCTTTGCCGTTTTTTATTCAGCCTGTCTGCTTAGATTTAAGCTACTCCTAGGGACTGACTTTTCTTCCATCATGTGTTACACAGTTTCCTAACAAATTCCTATAAGCAGCTTAAGTCCTACAAGAAAAAGTGTTTAGATTTCTTTTTGCTCTACACCTAGCTCTCGCCTGGGTTAAGCTGCTTTTAATAGTTAAAAACTACAATTGGTTCTGAAGGAAGAAAGAAGTAAAATATCTACCAAGAATGTTTCAAATTCCTCCCAGAATTCAAGCCAGGTGACTTGAAGCTGCTAGCATATGCACTGCAGCTACAAGTGATAAAAGGCAGCTACAGAAATGTGACAGCTTTTTTTAAGAAAAGAAAGGAACTTTCTTATTTTAGAAAGAATCTTCTTTGTATCAGTTCTTCCCTTTCCTGGCTACCTGATAAGGACTGTAACATAACAAGAAAGATCAGATACATATATATCACTAGTGAAATCTATGTACAGGGTACAATAGGATCAAATCCCTTCCCAGTTTAGAAGCAAAAAAATCTGCACAGAGAATACTGTAATTTGTATACAAAATACGACAAGTGTTTTCCCATAGAGATTTTCACATGCTTTCCAAACATGGGAAAAATTGTTCCTAAGAGGTACAGCAACTTCAGAGGCAGAAAAAAATCAAACAAGTCAATGACTCCTTCCCCTTTACAAGCCCTGTTCCCTCTAGCATGCATTTCACTTACTCAGATTTCTCCAGGATATATACAGAGGCTCTCCTGGCTCCTGATAGAGATTGATGTTGTCCCACAGTAGCTGAATGTACACTAACTTGCTATCTTGTGACAGAGATGACAGAGGAAGCTAGAATGAGAAGAAAGTAATGTTTTAAAAGATTAACAGCCCAAGGACTGCTATTTTTTGCGTGCTGCAGACAAAATCTTTGTGCTATTTATCTTGAGTCTAATAAAATGGACAGGTTCTGTTACAGCGTTGTTTTTGTGGGAGCAAAATCTGAATTGAGGCATCAGGTATCTTTTAAATTCTTTTCCAAGAAATGCAAGATTAAATTGAGGAAAACCCAGTCTTAGCCTGGAAAAAATATCTATATAGGAGTTATATCACTATACAGTCATCCTCCTATTGAGGAACTGCTGACAACAATATCAGTTTAACTGTATCATTGTTGTTTGTACTTCAATATTTCCTGGCAGCCTCAGTCAATATTTCCAAGGCCTCAATATGCTATGCACTCAATATGCTATGCACTGTACAGCGAACAGAAAGATGGCAATGCCCCAAACAGCATAAGATGTCCGAGTTTCCCTGAAGCACCCCAACTATCTTTAGCAGACGATGGTCTTGCTGGAAAAGACTGCAGCATAGCTTTCTGTTGATTTCCAGATTCTAGGTAGAGGGAGCATTTTGACTTAAATGCGTATTAGTTAAACCAGTAGGAAAGGCAGCTGCTCATAAAATATTTACGGAAAACACAAAAATATCATAGTAGCAAACCTGCCGAGTGTGAATATCAATGACAGAAATCTCAATTACAGCTCAGCTCTCATAGTTAATGCACAAGCTAGAAACAGTGCCCTTGCTATATAAATCAGAAGGTGAGGGAAAGAAGAGGAAGAATGTTAGTCCATCCCTAGCTATGGCAGGACTTTCACTGACTGTACTGTGTCTCACCCCCCACCATGCAGCTTTTAAAAATTTTTCAGGTGATGTCAATTTAGCCATGTCTCTTGGTAAACTATTCTAGGATATGCTCTTTGCTCTTGAAAAGTTATGGACAGAACTTCAAAGGTACATGCATACAGACAAAAGATGTGGAAATACCAACTGGTCACATACATTATGCAAGAATGCCTGGTGTATATATCTGGCATATCCCACAAATCTAATGTAAACCTTACCAAAAAATTCTAGCCCTTAAAGGCAATTCCCCAAATATAGCCAATTCTCTATTGTTTAACTCCATTTTTATACTGATAACTCAAAGGGAGATATGCTGACATAAACCTAGTAGACTGAAGAAGAGAATCCATCCCAGATTTCATAGCCAGGTAGGGAATCCACCCTGCTGTATGCTAGAGATCCCGTTCATGAATCACTAGAAATCTCCCTAAATTCTTTCCACCCCCTTCCAGCAGTACTCTAGGAAAACCTCACTTACTTGCTTCCGAATATTTATTCAAAATGCTTTTTAGAGCTAGAAAATAACCTGCTCAGGATTCAGGTGTTGGTTGCACTATCACTCATGATCATTCATACAAAAGACAGTAATGTATTTCCTAGTATTAGAAGCAAAAACCTACATATTGTTATTCAGGCCAGATTTTGATTAAAATAATTTTTATTAAATGCTGCCAGCCAAGGATTTGTTGACCTTTTCTATGAGCAAAAATAATCTTATTCAACATGCTGTAACATCTGCATATTACCAATTGCTCGGAAGGCACTTACCTGCACTCCCTCATTACAATGTTCTGAGGTTAAAATGAGCCCAGGCAAGTTGCTAGGTAGATCCAAGCGCCGGAAATACCAAACCAAGTTCCAGAAAATGATGGGGTGCTGGTTGATGAATGTGGATGTATGTATCACTTGTTCCCCTTCATTCTCCAACAAGGACTCAAGCTCTTTACGCAGCACCAGAGGACTCAAATAAGGTACAGAAACGGGAAGAGGACTGGGCCTTTTTCTTAAGGGATCCTAAAACAGCAGCAGCAGTTGTTACTATATAAACAACAAGCACTTTTGCTCCCAGAAAATACTTTATGACAGTGATTCGCAACCTTTTTTGTATCAGGACCCAATGCCCCTCACTCCTGACCTGCTGCCCCCATCCCCAGGTCCCAACCCTTCAGGGTGGGGGGCAGGGCCTGGGGGGGGGGGGTGGGAGGCCCCCAACAGCCCCTTGCAGACTGGAACTCTGTCAGCCTGTAAGGGAAAAGCCAGTTTCCCACGTTTTTCTTCTTTAAAGGAGAGTCCATTTTTTAAGTTTATTGATCCATTTTTAAGTTTCTTCATGACCCTTTTATAAATTCTTGCGACCCACATTTGGGTCACAACTCACAGATTGAGAAACACTGCTTTATGAGATCATTTCTCTTGACAATAGAGAGACTGGCAGCACTGGCAGCATATTGCACTGCTGCCAGTGAACATTTCTATGCATCTAGTAGCAGTGCACACACATTAGCTTTAACAAGACTGTCAATTTTGATTGCCGAGCTTTTCCTTCTCATATTTTAAAAAAAAAATACAAAAGTGAAACTAGTTACAGCAACTGTTCTGCTAAGAATCAGCATTTCAATATATTATAATAACCATCCATCAGAAACCTCTCAAGTGGAAAACAGCCTTCAACAATAGGCAGCAGCAGCTCTACGCTCATCAGGTGGAGAGACTTTATTGCACAAAGAGGGACCTACCAACATTTCTAGGTACTTTGAATTTATTTTATTATGGTGATTGAGGCACTGGTAGGCTTCCAAGTTGCTTTAAAATTGCAACTATCTCAATAAATATTGCGTTCAACTGATACATATATACATATATATACATATATATATATATATATATATATATATATATATATAGTGGTGCTTCATTTTAATAATGGAAAAACACAGATTTGGGTGGGGTTAATCAGATAATTTTGGTTGTTTTTGGGGGTTTTTTTTTGTTTTTTAATCACAGAACTCCAGAATCCCTGCTTATCACCCTATACTTACAAAGCTACATATATTGAACATCCTTTTTTTTTTTTTTTTTTTTTACCAAGACTTCACGGAACAGAAACAGCTACATATATTAAACCCTTAAACAACATACATCAACTTCCCACAGGAAAAAAAAACACAAACCTTTACAAAAATCTCTCTCTTCATACAAAACCCCATGAAAAAACTGTTAACTCAGTAACCACCTAAAACTCTCCATCCCTCCCACTGGTCCTGTTTATTGGTTTAGTGAAACAAGTATTTTCAGTCCTTTTTTCTCCACTTCTTCTCTCCCTCTTCCCCTCCAATCTCTTCCTTGTCCCAACAGACGTAGTATTTCAGTTCATGCAGCCCCAGCTTCAGTCACTCTTTCAGTAAAAGCCAACCCTTTAAACACCCAGAGGTTTCTTATTTTCCAGAAATTAGTTTAGCATATGCTAATAAAGTCCTTGATAACATTGCCTCCAGTCCCCTTGGTATGAGTCCATCTCCCACCATCTCTAACGACAAGTTTATTTTGGTGACACTCAGAAAGTGATGGACCCTTTCCCATACCCCATTTTCATATGATGGCCTCTTTCCCATACCCACTTTGCATATGTACACTCCCAAAACACGTCCCACTGTTCCTTCTTCCCTGTACCTCTTGGGCACCTTGATGAGCTTGTCAAGCCCTATCTGTGTTGCACTTCTATCACCAGCAAGATATTGTTTTAAAACAAGTGCACCTGTTCCATCTGTGCTACTGTTCAGGGTGGTTGACCTCTCCTCCCTCCCTCACCTTCCTGTAGCCTTTGCAAGCTGAGAGATCATTTTTGCATTTAAGAAATCTCACATATTTCCACCTCTGCACCATTTTCCACCTTCTAGTCTCCACTCCAGGCTGGAACCCAGAGGCATCAGTGGCAGAAAACTGGTCTCTGGCTCTTCCTCCAACTCACCTCCTCCATTATCAGGTTTATTCTTCCTGATCTTCAGTCCCTGCATTTTCTTTCTTTTCCCAGCCTGTCTCTCTGGTTCTCTCTCTTGCTGTTTCCACTTCTGTTATCTATTCTTTCTTCCCCACCTCCACATCTGAGCTGTTTGCTGTACCCACCACATGTATTCCATCTCCTATCCCCTCCTGTTCTGCCTTAATCACAGAAATTTTGCCCCCCTCCTTCTCTGTTTCACTCTTCTGCGGAGTTTCTTCCACCATTTCCATCTCAGTGTCCAACTTGTCTCCTCTGCTCTTCTTCTCCAGGTTTTGCTGTTCCACAGGGGGTCTGACTATACTTGCAAAGGCTTTGAGGCACCTACGATACAAGCGTCCCACTCTCATACAAAGTGCATTTTATGGACTCCTGGTACTCTGCTGCTTTATGCCCCATTCCTTCACATCTGTAGCACACCATGAGAAGACAGTGTGCAGACACGTGCCCCACTTTTCTGCATTTGCGGCAACTTTTTAGTTGCCTGTGGTACACTATAAAACTCCAGTGCGCCCCAATCTGGATCACTGACAGGAGATGTAGCACCTCACCTGGGCTCCACTCATCTGCTTATAACACTATTCATGCCCTCCAAGTCCCCATCCAGATGCCATATTTGTCCCTTACTTTCTCTAATGATGTAGTCCTTTGGACATACTTTTCCATCCATCTCTCTATGTCTTCTGGTTCTATTAAATCCACGTACATTCAAATTATAATCACTCTCTCTCTTGACTTTTCCCCTGCTATGAACTAAATCTATTCCACTTAATTCCTCCCTCCCACAATTCTCTGCATATTTCTTCCAAAAGTTGTCATACTCTTTTCTGTCCTCAATAAGTCAATTCCCAAGTCTTTTGGTTTGAGAAAGCAATCAGGCTGGTGAGATGCTCTGCCTACATCTCCAAAAAATCTCAAACCAGACCCTTTCCAGGAAATCATATTTGTTCATCATCGATCCCATCTGCCTCCTGTCACCAGTTAAAGTTGCCTTTATCTGCAGCCTCTACTCCTCTAGCTTCTCTCGGTGCCTCTTCCATGTTTTTCTACTGTGCCACTGCTGGTGGGCTGGCCTCCTGTCATGTTCCAACCATCCTCTGCTTCTCACCTGACGTACCTTTTCCTGCTCTGTCTTTCACTCTCCTCTGCTCCTTTCTGCCTTTTGGCATCACTGCTTTAATCATTGCTGCCTCCACCACTGCTCCTGATGTCATCTTTTTTCCTTTCATCTCCACCTTTGTCCATTCTCCATCTGTCTCCAGATCTTCATTTCCACTCTTCAACTTTTTCCATTTCATGCTTATCTCATGCTTACCACTGCCATTGTTTTGAGCTTTAAGTCTCCCTCCTCCACTCTTTACACCCTAATGCTCTGTTGATCCTTTTTTCTGTCTTTAAGGCATAGATCTGTTTCAATGCTATTGTGAACCTGCTACAAGTAAAGGTTAGTGCAGCCCATCTGAATAAGATAAATTGTAGTGCCCATTGTATGCAGGCCCCCTCAGTGCAGACTTTTTTTTTTAAATCATGGTGAGCCACTACACTGAACGAATTTTTACTTCTTCACCCCCGCAGCTGAACTCTGCCTTTCTTTCTGATCCTTATTTGTTCACCAGCCTTAAATGTCTAGCAAACTTCACCAAACAGGGCCCCAAACAGGGCTTCTCAGAGCCTGTCGCACATGCTTAGTGTGGTCCCATCCTCCATGAGGTTGAACCAGAGCAGGCTGCCCTGTGCCTCATCTGCATATAGATTTTTAGACGATACCAGGACTCGTGACAAGAACACCTGGTTCCAGTCATGAGTCAGGGGCTAATTAACACATGAATCCTTCGTGAGGGGTATCTGGAATACATACACATGCTGAGCAATGCTGAGCTGCGGGGTCACCATGGCTTGAAGTCCTGTTGACTCTGCTGGGGCCCAGTATGGTAAATCATGAGCCTTTGGCTTTGGACTAATATCACGCATAGTTTGTATTATATATTATGTATTATGTAGGTACCAAAGTGGTGCTTAAAAGTGTGTTTATGGAGTACCTGTGCTAAATCTTGTAGCAGTTTCAGGGCTGTCTTATGGTTGAGTAAATACAGTATTTCAAACCAAGCAGTACTGTTCAAAATGCCTGGAGACAAGGGGAAATCCTTTTCTCTTATTAGAAGATAATATTTCACTTTCCAGGCAGTAAATAGAAGGATGTTCCCCATGAAAATGAGGGTATACATTTGAGCTGGACAGGACCCCAAGCAATCAAGAATGACAAGTTGCAGTCAGACTCAGAGAATGTTGTTTATACTGCAATTCACTAACTTACATCAGGTATCACGGGACTTATTAGCAAACATACCACAACTTCTTGCAAGCTGTTTGGAAGGCTAACTGTTGAAATTCCATGAGATGGTCTCTGTGACAGATCAATATTTTGCAGGGGGCCCCCCACACTATGGCTCCGAGTCAAAGATGCTCCTGGTTTTGGTGGATTGTTGCCAGATGTTGTCACTGCTCTGGGGCCCTTACTCTGTTCTTCAGGCATATTACTGTTTAAATTTCAGAAAAGAACATGTCAATATATTACTTTTCAGCAACAGCTGGTGATACGAGCTAGAGGAAGACTATCAGATAGGCATCCCCAAACTATTTTCATCTACTGAAAGGAAAAAAACCCAGTCATTTGGGTGAATGCAACACAGAAAACCTCAGCACAATACACATGGAAAAACACATGGGAAAAAATGCATGCAACAATAGAAAAAGGAACAGGGGGTATTTTACTTTCATTTTAACTCTTAAAATTTACCATTAAGGAGTCTCTATCTTGTCTACATATTTGGCACAGAAATGGATCCAGGCAAAGACTGAAAGATGCTCTTTTGTCAGCTCAAACAAACCCCCCTCCCCCCACACCTGAACACATTTCATATCCTTTGACATGCATCTAATCAGTGAACTAAAGCAAGATCTTGCCATTGACTAGTCATAATTATTGAGTGCAACTCACACAGTAAATAGCACATTATGAACACTCTCAGGACTGTCTGTAGGCAATGCATTTAAAACTTGAATTATTTAAAAAAATTCAATTGCAGAACAAGAAGTCTGCTCTGAGATGATCTGCAAGTAAGAAAGACAAAATACACAGCATAACATTTTAGATGCAAATATGATGCTTGGGTCTCTTTAAGAGACACATGACATGAGAGTTCAGCAAGAAGAACAGATCAAAACTGGTTTACTACATTGTGTAAAATAAAAATAAAAGTAAATCTGTTCTTATCAGTTTACTTGATCTTGAGGCTCAATAACAAGAATGACTCCTGTGCCCTCTCTTACAGGCTATCATTTAACATGCAGTGGGATAAGGCTATGCCAAGTGTACATTTTTCTAGAAATGAAACAGTTTTGAAAATGCTGTTAAGTTTCTAAATTAAACCAAGAACACTTACATCGCTTTCTCTTCCTTACCTCTGCTCAGGTGTAGAGCTTGTTTCTTCAACTATGATCTCATTGGAGTTTGGATGATCTGAAAAACTCATCAAATCAGCAACAGCAGAGCTGGATGCAGGTTTCAGCTCCAGAGGATCAGTAGTTATTGGAATGTTACCACTGTGTAAACTATCTCCAGAGATACTTGGTTTCAGAAAAAAGCTAAATGATAATAAGGGAAGATTAAGAAAATGGTGAGGAGGAAGGTTAATGTTATACAAGTATACAAACACTGAACTGACTTTCCAAATATTTGCAATAGAAATTATACAAGGGCAAAGAAAAAACTGGCATTCTATACAAAAAAACACAAATCCAATATTAAAACTTGGGGTAAACTCTAGAATACAAATAAACTGCCACTCCTCACTACAAGAATACATCAAGGAACAACTAACATTAGTCAACAGAATATTCTGTCTTGGTGAGTACATAGATGGCCAAACAAGAAAAAGATTTAACCAAAATACTGTTGAGGATGGGTATTTTAAATTAATAATAAGATTGTAAAAACAGAAAGATGACATATTAAGGGTCCAATACATCAGGAATGGATCTGATTTTCCAAGGATCTTTTAAACGTAAGTTTTATTTATATTTTGGCTTTTCTGGCCTGCTGACAGACACAGATGCAAAAATGAATGCTACCTGATAGTACTAAGATGAGCCAACAAAAGTCACAATTATCTTAAGAGCAATGACAAAAGTTATTGAGACAGAACACAAAAATGCTGGTGACATTATAGGCAAATAGGCTCTTCACTATCATTTGGTCCTTCAAACTGGCCAAACTAGACAGTGACTTATCATGAACCCTGCAGTAACATGACCGTCTTAAACCTGGTCATGGAAGAAACCTTATTTGCTGAAGTTTAGACAAGTATTCTAACAACAGAGCTCTTCTGCAATTTTTGTTTATTTTAAAATCATTATACATTAGTTTAGGTTTTTTTGTTTGTTTTTTTAAAGGACATACAATCTTCTAAACATCAACATTTATGTGGGAAATGCTTCAGAAAATGAGACATTTGAAGGCATAATCAAGTATTTGCCTTGATTATGCCTTAGGCCAGCCTAAGTATTTATTGTTTTCTGGTTACTATACCATAAGGCTCAGTGGTTCAGGATCTTTTTAATTTGCTTTTTCTGTTTGTACAACCACAAGTGGGAAAACAGCTAGTGATTTGTAATGGCTACATAAGCAGTAAAAAGTATCTTTATTTTTCCAAGTTCCCTAATAAGTCCTCATTACCTAAACAGACAAAATGAGCATGCAAAATCTATGTGCAGAATTTAATGGAAAAAGGCAAAGCACTTAGAAAAATCTACCAACCTAGCAGAGCCACGAAAGTCTTTAAATTCCACATTAAGAAGAGGTAAGAAAGTGCTTTTACAGAAGGGACAAGTGGTGTTCAAGTTGGAATCATCTGCAGTCCATCCAGCCATAATTTCTTCATCGTAAACTAAAGCTTCACATGCCCGACACTGAGAGCAACTTGACATCAAAACCTGCAACAGAAAACAAGGAACATAAACGTTTTAAAGCCTTTTAAAACCCAGCTTTGTCAGTATAATGCCCACCCTGTCCTGACAAAGAGGTGTCAGAACAGTCTGGAGACCTTGGTTTTGTTTTCATCACTGTCACCTTATCATGGTGCTCAAGGTTACACATTATCCTTTTTTGTGCATCTCTTACCTATAAAATGATAGTAATGATGATCATCATATATTAACTGCATTGATCTTTATGAAAAGCACGTGAGTGCTAAATACGCTAAATACACTGCTAAAGTGGTAGTCACATACCACTGTAAAGCTTTTAAAGTACATTAACCCCTAAAATGCATCTCCTGCATGTATATTATAAATCTGTACACTTCTGCTTTTACTAAAAAGTCTGTATAGGGAATAGTAGCAAAATGTATTCTTCCCCAGTAGAAGTGCCATGCTTTGATTGTTTTGAAACTGGACTAGAGAAAGCGCTAGAACATCCTGACACGCTCCAGGAGCGGTGCGAGACATGCGGGTGCAAGACCGCTGTGCCCCCGCTCTCCCAAAGGCCCCAGCGACCCCCAACTGGCGCAGGGTGCTCCCACCAACCCCCAGCAGCAGCCAGAGGTAAGTGGGGCCCTTGGTGGGAGGTACTAGCCCCAGCCTAGCCACAGGGAGGCAGCTAAGCTGGAGCCGAGGAGGGTCTCACCCTGCCCCAGCCCCTATTTCACCCAGCCCCCCAGGGAGCCACGCAACCGGAGCCTCGCGAACAGGCCGTGCAAACAGGCGCGCTTGTCTGCCTGGCACGTGAGTTAGCATGGAGTTTGTGCAGGAGGGCAAGTGGGAGGGCCCACGGCCCTGCCTGCATGCCCCCGCCCTACGGAAGCCAGCCCCAGCTGTAGCCAGCCCATCAGTGGCATGCCACGAATGGGCATGTGCCACAACCCAAGGGTCCCCACCTCTGGCACCTCAGAGACCGCCACCCAGATGGATCCCATGGTTCCAGGCTCCACACAGACGGAGCCTCAGGGGCACAATGGTGGGAGTCTACTACAGACCTCCCACCCAAAGTCAAGAGCTTGACCAGGAGTTCACCATGGAATTGGCTGAGGCCGCATGCTCCAGGTCCATGGTTGTCATGGGAGACTTCAACAACCCAGACATCTCGTGGGAAGAGCGCTCGGCTAAATCCGAGTGGTTGCAAAGCTTCCTCTTGTGCGTGGATGACCTCTACCTGACACAAGAGGTCTACGGGCCAACGAGAGGTAAAGCACTTCTCGACCTGGTACTGACAACCGGGGATGACTTAATCAGCAACCTAATGATCTAAGGGAAGCTGGGTGACAGCGACCACGAGCTGATCACCTTCACCATCTGCTGTAAAGCTGGCAAGTCAGTCAGCAATACAGAAGTCCTTGACTTCAGGAAAGCTGACTTTGACAAGCTCAGGAAACTTGTTGGTGAGGCCCTAAGGGACCATGACCCCAAGGGGAGGGGAGCTCAGGAAGAGTGGTTGCTCCTCAAGGGAGCGATCCTCGAAGCACAAGATAATGCTATTCCATCTCAGAGGAAAGGCAGCAAAAGAGCACAGCAGCCCCCTTGGCTCTCCAGGGAACTAGCGGACCTCCTGCAGCAAAAAAGAAACGCCTACAAAGGATGGAGGATGGGATCCACCTCCAAGGAGGAATATTCTACACTGGTCTGGTCCTGAAGGGAGCAAACAAGGGAGCCCGCAGCCCCAGACTGCAAGTGAGTGTCTGCCTCAGATCACTCCATAGCTACAGGCTGGTTCTGTCTGCACATTCATGAGGAAGTGGGGAGATAAGAGTGCTGCTCCTTCCAGCCATGCTGCTGCGCAACAACTTCCCAGATGCTGCCTGGAAAATTTCAGAGGAAGCCTCCTACCCACCGATCTCTTTTCCCTACCTGCTGCTACTTAGTTACTTAATTAAGGTAAAACCTTTTTCCTTTCACGTTGCCTTTCTAAAACAGTGCATATTATATTTGGGGTGTTTTGCATGCAAGAAAATATGGATCTGGTATGCCCAAAGGCACCTAAAAAAGCATTTACATCTTACCAGTGTATAAGTGTATTGGTCTTACCTCCATTGCACAGTTCTGGAAGATGCTAGATAAACTGGTATTGTGGGAGGAGCCATGTTCTGACTTCTCAGAATCCAGACCTTTCATGCTTCTTGGGAATGAAATTTCACCTGCACCAGAGTGGAGAGACTCTTTACTCAAAGTATGTGCAATTTGATGCTGTTATTTTAAGTGACGTCAACAGTACAGAAGAATTTCAAGATTACACATAAATATATAATGTTTATGGGATATTACTGATGCAACATAAAAATTCCTGTGTTTTGGTTAATGTTTTCAAGTTGTTTCTGTATCTTCATTTATGATACTGACACAATGAAACTGGGGGAAAAAATGATAAGGAGGCAGTGTAGTACTGATATATTTTACAGAGTTCAAGGAAAAGATAAAGGAAAAGAGGGTAGTAATGAGAACAAAAGGAATCACCTAGCTAGCTATTCTAGGACAATACCTAGTTCTCTGCAATCACGCTACAGAACTCCACAAAGAAGAAGAAAACAAAAGTAGTAGATGAGAAGGGCCAACTACAAATACAAGTGTTATGTCAGAATGCTCTCTGGCCAGGGCTCAGCCCAAAACAGGAATACAGCTGTGATTGATGTTGGGAACAGGGAAATCTAGCTTTTATCCAACAAAAATGAAAAAAAAATACAACGTACCACTGCTAGGATATAATACAGGTTGGGCTGGTTCCAGAAGAAATAAAAACCTGTATGTTCAATTTCCTCAAGAGTCCTAGTCATCCTCTCACACTTACAAGTGGTCAATTGACAGAGTCGTTCTCAGAGTCTTAGAAGAAAAGCAAATTTCTTTCTAAGAACATCCATTCCCCTCATCAGGGTAGCTGCACTCTAAGCCCAACTCCTCCTGTTCATTTACTATTCTCCTCCAGCTTAAACTTGGCTAGGAATCCCCAGGATGGATTTTAACCCTTTCCCACCCTGACAGAGTACAAGGTTAGCATTCCTTAGCTATTAAGATTAATTTGGTTTTAGAATTGAGAAGACACCAACAATTTATGTATGCTCTTTTATCAACCACTTACATCCTCGCACTCAAAATAATTCAGCACAGTTCCTATTTATTCTAAATAGGTACTGTGTACTGGTCACTTCGTTTAGGTACTTAATTGGGAGTTCTTTTGAAAATCTGGTTGCTCTGTTATGGATGATAGATTCATTAATAGCTGTTGAACAGAACGTTTGGAGATGTTTCCTCTGGCATCTCTAAACTAATAATGGTGGATGCCAGGGAGAGTAACTGATATGGGACAGATCACTTTAGTTCTATCCAGTTCAATGCTCTCCCTCTAATATCCATTTCTGCCATTGTTGGAGATAGGATACTGGGCTAGATGGACCATTGGTCTGGCCTGGTATGGCACTTCTGATGTTCTTCTGTTCATTTTTAGTTTTAATATTTTAAAGAGACTTGTTTATAGGAAGCTGATATTACATGAATAGGCAAATTCTGCATAGCTGTAAGAGCTAAATAAAAGAGTAAGCTATGGCACTTAGATGGAAGAATTCCTTTTCTACCTGACCATCTTGTACCAAGGATGTAGAATAATCAAGTAATGCAGATAATCAAGAAATGCAATCATTATATTACACTTAGCCTTAGAATTGACTCACGCTTGCACAAATTCTGAATTTGTTAGTGCCAGTAGCACCATTCCATCAAGCTACTTAATGGTTGCAGCAATGGAGAGTAGTATTCTTATTTAATTATATCCCCAAAACAATTAATTATGAAGGAAAAATCCACACCTGTTAGGTATTGCTGTTTTCCTACATCTCCACTGCTGTTGCTGCTACCTAGACTGGTAGTGCTCTGTGTGAGCTCACTGGTTACCAGCCCCAGGATTCCTGTTTTTGACGACAGGCTGTCTCCTAAAAGGTGGTCTTCTAATCCAATGGGAAAGGGGAAGTCTTGTTGATGAGTTTCTTCCTTTAACACAAAAAGGAAAACTTAAGACTTTTGAGTATTTCCAGATCCATTTTTGTTTTTGCTGTTTAATCTTTACTGCTAAAAATATTTTAGGAAGAACCTTATATTTACTGTCTTAACAAATAGATAAAGACTTAGATTGTACACTGTTTGTGTCAGAGCTAGGTAAAAGAAGAAAAGATAATGAACAAGAGTTCCCAAACTATTAAACTAAAAAAGGATCAGAGCGCCCACTGACAGTAAGGGTAAACTGGTGGGAGAGGGTTTTAAAGAAAGGGGTTTGAAGGAAGAAAGTATTTTTGGCAGAAAATAACAAGGTGTTGGGATTTTTTGGGAAAAAATAATGGGCAAAGCTGAAAGTAAGAAACAATGGAAGCATTAAGGGAAAAGACAGGAGCAGAAGAAGTGGGAACAGCAGTTTTAGTAGACACAAAACGTATTATAAAAATAAACTAGCTAAAGGATCCAAAAATTAGGGTGACAAAGGTTAGAATGGCAGACTATTATATCAGCATTGCAGTGTAGATAGACTAGAGCAGGGGTCGGCAAAATGTGGCCTGGGGGCCGGATGCGGCCTGCCAGGCCATTCTATCCGGCCCACTGGGCCCCTCAAAAATTTAGAAAATTAATATTTATCAGCCCTGGGCTGCCTGTCATGCGGCCCCTGATGGCTTGCCAAAACTCAGTAAGTGGCCCTCTGCCCAAAATAATTGCCCGCCCCTGGACTAGAGGGAAGAGAGATAACCAGGAAAGTGAAACTTACAGTAGCCGGTTGACACAGAACACAAGGTGAACAATAGGTTTTAGAGCTATGAGATATTTAGAAAAAAAGTCACCAAATTCTGTAAGAAAGGAGTAAGTAAGGAGTTAGTGGAATATTGGACACAGGGGAAGTCAGATATAAGACAAAATTCATCAGAAAAGCAGAGCTGTTAATCAACAGACAAACATGGTTGAGGCAAGGGAAGAGCCAGAATGGGGTGGGGAAAGAAGAGAGAGAAAGTTGGAAGAGTGTACATAATTGCATAACTCAGAGAAAGACCTAAGCTAGAGTGGAACAAGGGAGGGCCTTTTCAAGAAGAAACATACATTTAGAAGGCGCAAACTATGGACATGGCAGGAGAAAGATTAAAAAGTTCTTTCCATCCCTCCCCCTTCGAATCATGCCCTTGTACCTTCAAATATTTGTTTTCCTTCTTAGCAAAAAGGTTCCCTTGATCTGGTTTCCACACCTAACCTTGCTCTAAATCTTAGGTCACAATTCCAGGAATCTACTCTGTCCTCGTGTTTCCTGGACTCCTTCTTCTAGTTTTGAATACAACTGCCATTAGCCTGGCTTCTTTAAGATTGTGGAATTCACTTTTTTATAAGTCATATAAAGGTTTCCCTCGATTTATGCAGTACATGTGTTCCCGGAGAATGGTGCATAAATCGAATTTGCCTAAAGCAAACCACCTTTACAATGTAACAAATAGGGATAGGTTCCCATGGCGGTGAAGGAGGGAGGGAGTGAGGCTAGGACTAGGGAAGGGGCGGGGGGAGGGGTGCTGCTCCTAGAGCTGCACAAGGCAGCAAAGCAGATGGATCAGAGTGGCACTTACCCCAGCCCTGGCTGTAGCGGCCCTGGGGGCGGCTGAACCCCGC
>NW_005842856.1:565960-566166 GCF_000455745.1 Alligator sinensis | reverse complement strand
GGCAGCTGACCCCAGCTGCCTGCACCAGGGCACAGTGCAGCTCAGTGGCTACAGGCAGCTGGCATCGGTCGCTTATGGGGCTGCTCCAGCACAGGCTGGGGTGAGCATGGACAAGAGGAGCCCCAGGCAGCACAGGGCACAGTACTCACCCCAGCCCCGGCTGCAGCGGCCCCGGGCAACACCAGCTGCCTGTAGTTGCTGGGCGC
>NW_005842856.1:560239-565910 GCF_000455745.1 Alligator sinensis | reverse complement strand
CTGAGCCCGCTGCCTGGTAGCCGTGGGGCTGCACTGTGCCCTGATGCAGGCAGCTGGTGTCGGCTGCTCCCAGGGCCACTGTAGCCGGGGCTGTGGTGAGTGCCACGCCTCATGCCGCCCGGGGCTCTGCTTGTCCGCACTCACCCCAGCCCAGGCTGGAGTGGCCCTGGGAGCAGCTGGCATGGTGCAACCCAGGAGCAGAGGTAAGTGTAGACAAGCGGAGCCCAGGCACCGGGGCGGGGGACACGCAGTGGAGCACAGTGCAGCTCAGCAACTGCAGGCAGCCAGCACCAGGCACCAGCTGCTCGGAGAGCTGCTGCAGCCGGGGCTGGGGTGAGTGGGGCCATGGCCCTTTCCCCTCCCCCCACAGACTTACCTACTTGGGGGGGGAGGCATCTATGCTGAAGAGAAAATTTACCTCGCATATAATGAATTATGGGTCTTAATATGCTCATCGCATAAGAGCAAATTTGGATATAAAGAACCTGCATAAGTTGAGGGAAACCTGTACTGCATCAAGTAAACTTCTAATATAGTTTGTGCTCTGGTTTCATGATGCTTTCTGATAAGTGATGCAAGCTGAATATTACTAACAGTGGCTGAAGATAAGCCAAAATGTTCTCTCTCAGTTGTTTAAGAACATTTAAAACACATTTTCACTAAATCAGAAACAAACAAACCCCCCCAAAACCAAGCAAATTCAAAACAGCCCCCTAAATAAGAGCCGTAACACAAAAAATATACAAGCAATAAAAAGGACAGCCCCCACCTCCACAATCTACAACAATATAACATATGAAAATATACTTGCCTCATCTTCTGAGTAGTTGTAGGCTGAGGCTACAGCTCCCCACATCTTACTGGCTACATTAGCTGCTTGTTTCATGCCTGACTTCAGAACGTCTATTTTCGGTCCAGAAAGTATGTTATCTAACTTCAGACTGGATAAAGTTGTAACCACAGATCCCAGTGAGCCATGCTGAGGAGAATGACCCAGCCCCGTTACAGATGAAGACCGCTCCTTCTGCACTCGTGAACGGAACGGTTGCTTTGGTCGCCCAGCAAAGGTTTTGGACCTGGAAACTGAAGGGCTCTTCCTACTTTCATGTTGCTTTGGAACTCGTGGAATTGAATCTGAAGGTAGGCTTGATCTCTTGTCTTGGGAGTGATCAAGTGTACTAGATACTGTTATTTCTCTGCTCTCTTCCTTGTGTAACTCCATGCTGGGAAATTTGCTACCAACAGGGCTTTTCAGGTTCATGTAGCTTTCTATTTCATCAGCCAGATAACGCGATACAACTGGCATTGTCTTTTCTTCAGTCTCTGAGCATTTTGGCTTTATGCTTTCAGTAGCCAGCAGAGATAAAGGATCTGAGCCCACTTCAACATCTTCCCTTTCTACAGGCTTAACAACTCCATACAAGCTATTCCTTTTATTTGCTGCATCTTTGGGTTCCATTTTCCCATTTGTGGACTGATTACCAGCCAGCAGTTTGGTAAGGTGGTCTTCTGCTTTGTCTGCATTGTCATCACCTCCATTCTTAAGGTGCTCTGGCCCTTCCTCAGGCTCCTCCATCACTGGTGAGGACCTATGTTCCAATTCCCAAGTACCTTTACTCATATAAGTCCTATTGCCACTCAGCGCAGGGACCTGCTGGTCACCCATACTGTCAAAGTTAAGGGATTTACTAGTATGTGTGGGTGATGTTTTGGCCCCAGATAAAGCAGCTGTGAGAATCTTGGCATCTGCTCCCATCATTATTGCAATTTCACTAGAAATCAAGTCCAAACTGCCTTTCTTCAACAGCATACCTGCTCTGCTTTCACTGCTAAAACTGCAGCTCCTCTCTGAAAAAAGTTTCTGTCTCTTCTGTCCTTTTTCACTTGTTTTCTTGGGAGAAGCATCATCAAAGACTGAACCTTCAATGGAATCCTGAGCTATGAAGGGTGGGGTAGATGCAGTTCCTAAAAAGAATGCAGGTGGCTATTACATGATATGCCATTACCATCAACACGGACTGAGACTAGTCCTCTAAGGCCCTTGCCAGATGTGCAGGTAAAGGCACAATAGGATCTAATGCACAATCCATACACTCATGCTTCCTGCCATGACACATGTGCATGGCAGGAAGTATGATGGACTGCACATCATATCTCATCATTCCTTTTCACCAGTACATGGTGCACCCCTGCAGCTGGGAGCCCAGATCAGCTGATGGGGCTTCTAGCCATGGGAGGACATGCTATACCCCCATGCTGGGAGCCCCATCAGCTGCAGGCTCCCAGCCTCAGTGGTACATGGTCTGTCTCCATGGTTGGGAGCTCCCAACTGCAGGGGTGCACCTGGCCACAAGTTTGATTAATGGTGTCATAGGATCCAACCACAAAGTTATTATACATTTTTTGTGGAACAACATTGTGGCTTATTCCTTGCTTTATGATGCTGTTAACTGCTTTAAGGTGTGGCCAGGTTACAACTTAAGGTGTGACATTTCAAGTGTAACGTGTGGCAGGGGCCCAAGTACAAGTCAGATGGTCTGCACTATTTTCAACATTTTACAAGTTTCCTAATGAAAAAGTAGTAAGCCTACTTGAGAGCAACCCTGCAAAGATAACATTGAATCACAAGATATCTGTGGAAAGATTAAAATTATTGCTTTGTTTAGTATTAGTCTGAATAGCACCCTCAGACCCACAGCAAAGATGGGAATTTGGCACTCTCTCTCTCCCCCTATCAAATTCAAGAACCCATTTAATGCTCCTTGGATAATTTTTTTCCCCACAAACAAGATCATTCTTCTGCTCAGTTTTTTGCCAACCTCTACACTTTTTTTGCATTTCCTGTGGCACTGCTTCTAGGACAGCACTGTACAGCTATAGCAACAGTTCTGTGGTACATTTAAGTGCTCAGTGCACATGTCAGCAAGAGCAGAATGCACACCTGTGCAGACTAGCCTGTCATATCTGCAAGGTGATACTTCAGGATTGGGCTGTCAGATACTAATAATGAGATTCCCAGAGCTATTTCAGTTTCTCCTAGGGCAGCCCTTGGTTTAGTTTATGCCTGAAGCTACTTTTGCAATGCAAGCACCAAGTCTGAACATTGCTAAGTACATTCTACCTAAATTATGATATCCACAAATACTACTTATCACCCAAATCATCTTATCATTGCTTAACAAACGTTGTAATTTTGTTTCTTCAGGATTCCATCAGGTGACAAAACTGTTTAGATCTGGGTGTTTCAGTTTCGCACTGGTTCCATCCTCTTCTCTAAAAGTCACCAGTTTCCTTACTCATCACATGAGGTAAGAGTGCAGCAGAAGGTAGTAAGAGTATATGAGATACTATGCTTGGTGCCTACATAGTGATTCCTAGGCATAAAATCTCATAATTAACAAGGGAAATCAAATATATACTCCATTCTATACAGCCAATCAGTGGCAGAACCAGTAATCTCTTTGAATTCTGACTGCCCTGCCCTTGCCCTAGGACCACCTTGTCAGCACGGGTTTCAAGTACATTGCATATCTCCTGGGAGACATCTGCAAGTAACAAGAGTCATTGTGAACAATGCACTCCAGTGACTTACCACCACTGCTTTTTCTGCCAGTGCCATCAAAAATGCCAGATGGAACTTTCACAATACTGTTTCCCCAGGTGGGTGGCTCTGTCAGACTGTGAGGTTCTGTACTCAGCTGCTGCTTTTCACCAGAGTCATCCGTAGCGCAGACCTCTAAGAAATGAAAAGCTCAGTTTTCATTGTTCTGCCTAAACAAATAGCTTGATCTGTATTGATTGGCACGATACACTTTAGACAAACTGTTCCGTCCCTAACACACTACCTATGAATTCAGTCTTGTTCACGAAAGATGCTGACACTCAGCACTACTGGAAGTGCTCAGCAGCCTGCAGGACTGGGTTCTATAAAAGCAGTTTTTTAATCATCATTTTCTGCATGTGAAATACTACAGGACACTAGGTGCATAAACATTTTCACACTTTTGCGCATGGATTTATTTAAATGGTAATTTTATGTTAAAAATGGTACTGGCTGCTTCACAGCCAAGAACATGCACAAGTTTTGGACCACTTACATTCTATGCACTGGAACAAAGAAAAGTTAAGATGTTTCTTCCAGGAAATTTTCTAAAGTAAACTACTAACAGGACCCATAAAAATAATGAACACACAAAGTAATTAGGGTTTTCTCTCATTATTGTCCTTTGGCATTACTGCTCATAGCTGAGGCAAGATCAACCATGATTCAAAAGAACAATGATACAACTCAGCTAAAATACCCAAGTGTGACATGAAAACACTCCTACCACTGAGCCAATTATGGTAGGCTTCAACCAGATACACAAAGTTATGCACAAGAGAAGAAGCTAGCGAGAGGAGCATTATAAGAGAAGGAGCTAGTGAGGAGCATTATAACAATTAACCACTAAGTCTCTTTGTGGTAGCTTTGTTATTTATATTATGACAACACTACAGCTTCCAAGGGAGATTTAGGCTCACAAAGAGATACATATTAAGAGGCAGGCTCTGCACTTACAAAGCTAAATCTAAATGAACTAGGCTGACAAGGGATATGAAGAACAAGAAAAAGCGAGTGTGTACAGATGTACTAAGGTGACTTAAAATAAGGGGTGCCTATACACGAGCAGGGAAGCTGCTCTGAAGCCCTGGAATTCCAGCACGTTGAAGCAGACTCAATTAATCGAATCTGCTGAAGCATGGCACTTACTGTGCTCCAGCAGATCTCCTGTGTCTTGTGTTTCAGCATCCTTATGCTTAAAAATGGCAGTGGGGACACTTGAACTAAAGTTCGTCAAATGAGGTTTAGATCAAGTGCCCCTCTGCCATTTTTAAGAGTGAGGATGAATGAGATGCAGCGGTGCTTTAATTAGACTGGCTTTCGGAGACACTAATTCAAGCACAGCCCCTCACACCCCTAAAGCATATATATAAGTGCCCAAGGAGACTTGAAATAAGCCACATTGGAGCACACACATGTACATCTCCATGCTTGTAGCCATCTTGTGAGCTAAGTCAACTTAACTAATGCAACTCAAATAATGCACCTTATTATCTTTTAAGTTGACTCTGCTCCACATATGTGTGTATGCTCCAACCGTTCAATCGGCTTAACCTTGAGAAAGTTAGTATGTGTGTATGCACCCAGTGAGCCGAGACACAACAGTATGTAACCCACAATGGTAACTGTGTGGCAACCTGTTTAGGGAATTTTATTGATTACATGGCCTTGTAAAAGGTAAAAGAAACCTTCAGTGAAAAACTAAACACTTAACCTTCTGTCAAGTCTTCAGTTTTAGAAGATTTTTTTCCCATTAGTGTCCCATTTGCATGAAGGCTATATCCATCCTCCCGTACAAGTTCATCCTTGGATCCATATCCCTGGTCTGACTGACCACCTGGGAAAGGAATACAAATAGTCTAACAGGTTTCCATTTTTAAATGTGCAGATCTGTTGCACACGCCATTACTTTAGAAAATATTTTAGAGCAAGTCTACAACAAGGTTTTGAAAAAAAGTTTCAGATTAAGATCATCTAATGCACACACAGAATATTAAACTTTGCGATAGCAAAAGTAGAATGACAGTAGAGACAGAAATACAAAAACCTACTTTAACAGTCTAATTGCCC
>NW_005842856.1:554030-560208 GCF_000455745.1 Alligator sinensis | reverse complement strand
TGCTGGTAGCCTTTGGTAACTGATGTGGAAGGCACGGTCTCTATGGATGAGGGACTAAATTTCACATAAACCAGGAAAATTACTACAGAAATCCCTCTGCTCATTCATCTTTCTTCTCTCCCGGGAAAAAGCAATATTTCATTGCTAGGCAAGATCTGCATAAATTCAGAAATACTATACTGTTAACTTCCATTAGTGAATGCAGCTCTTAATCTGCCTAAGCTACTTTGAATTTTTTTGCTCCACTGATTTAGTTTAAACAACTTGACATAACAAAGAAAACAGACTTTCAAGTAAATAAAAGGCTCCTTTTTATTTTCTTTCACACAATTCCCATTTTACTACTTATTGCTTATAAGCTAGTGAACATAGACAAATTGGTAACTCACTCCACCTTCTGACTCCATAAAGAATCTGTACTTTGTCAGAACATAAACCATGATAAAAGATCATATATGGGGGCTTAGTCCACAGAGCAGTATACAGCATGCTAAGACCTATTTCCTCTATCTACCAAAAATGATCTCTTTAGGTATGTAAAAAAATGGAAATGCAATGTAACCACTGTCAAGTACCAAACCTAGTAAGTTTAATATCACTTCCCAAAAGTTATCAAGCCAAATGATAAATGTTTGCACCCTAGATAAGAGATAGTTAGTTACGCAGATGTAAAAAACTACAGCTATCTCTTTATCTCCTTAGAGTATACATGCAGTGGAAGACTAAATTAGACAGAGATGCTTAACCAGTTAACAATGCATTTGGTTACAGCTGTAAGCAATTTATTGTGTAAAAACATTTTGACAAAACATTTGACCCTTATTTTCTCCTATCGTTACTTTAACCATGTAGAAGCCTCTCCCCCTCCTTTGACCAACAGTGAAAATACCCTACCAATAAATGGAAATTTACCTGCATCAGTAACATTCAAAGGGCAGTACTAATGCACACGTGTATCGAAGGCTTCCTGCCATATAAGTCTGCACCCCACACCATGATAGCCAAGGACAAATGCAGCACCAAGAGACAGCAGAGAGCAAGAAGCAAAGTAACAGAGAGCAAGAAGAAGGAAAGTTCAGTCATCTAAACAAGCATATTAGACTCACAGTTCTCTTCAAAAGCAACATTCAAGATATTAAAGTGAAAGGTATGCAACACACACTGACACCATAAGATTTGTGGTGCATGAATATATAGGAAGTTTAGCTGAGAGACTGTACACAAGTGGAATATAATCAGATCTACAGTAGATAAGAACAATGAACTCTTTCCTAACACCTCTAACAATTTCTTTGAAGTGCACTATTTTACTCTGATTTTTAAGAGTGCATGTAAATTTCGGTGCAGACCTAGTCAATCGTTTTTCCATTACCAGCTCTCTCCCACACACTATGTATGGCAGGCTCGATTAATTTCCACTTTTTATTCCCAAATTCTGCAAGTCCTGGTACCTGTTTGCAAAGGGTAATTTGAAAAATGTGCAATAGTAATTAGTGTGCACACTAAATTCAGGAAGTGCAATTACTTCTACCAATTATTATTAAGGATAATAACTGTAAGCCATTATGTTCAAATCATATATGTGAGCAACTTTTGCACCCTTATTTGTAAACACAAATGAGTAAAACAAACTGTGCATGTAAACTCATATAAACTATCACTTCGGTACACAAGTAAGAGCAGGCATAAACTGTAAACGCCTCTGAGGAGAGGGCTGTGAGACTTCTCAAAATCTGGCACAAATCAAGATATGACTGCTTTATCAGTGGTACATATCAAGTGGTACCAAATAAAGATATCTTTAGCAGTGGTACAATTACAAAAAAAATGTTCTAAAAGTTAGTGTTTTTGCCATGGTTTGTTCTACACTAAGGATGGGGCACAGAAATGTAAAGAAAGTATCATTCAGCAATAGTACATTTTTTCTTCTTCAAGTATACTACTTCATCAATAGTAAACTGATTCAGCCATTCATAATATCACAACCTCAGAAGGAAGGAAAAAATGGTTAAAGGGGGAAAAATACAGCAGGAGATTGGAGAAGTTTGTTGATGGTGGGATTGTTAGTAGTGAATCCCAACATAATCTAGTACCTGTGCTAGAGTGATTATCAATGGAATCAAGCCTGACTAAGTCTCTGACGAAGAGTGTGTGCTCCCCATTGTTAGCATCATTAGAACTATCCACGCTACCATGGCTCACCGTGTCCCCATCACTTCCACCCATGGCATTCCGTGGAGCTAGAGACATGAAAGAAAGCTGGTCAGTAGGGGAGAATTTGAAAACTCATGAAACTTGAAATAAACCTAACTTCTTCAGACCACAAATTACTTACAGTCACATGAATACAACAGACATATGAAAATAAGCCAAGACATTTTAGTTTTATTTTAGTCTTCAATCCTCATGCCACCTTAGCTACCAACTTAGGAACAGGCCATTTTTAATGCACTTCAGCCCAGCTCTCATTCGAGAGAATTTCAAAAATGCATACATCCACTATCATATATTGCTGGCTGCCATCAACTTAGCACATGCCTTACTCTAGTTCTGCAGAAGTGGCCCATTTCAATCACTATGCATATATTACCTGGTATCACTGGGACATGTGAACTTCGTGTTGCTTTTTTTAGGCACTGCCTAAATCGTGCCATGCCACGGACCACATTCCGTACCTTTGTCCACAGAAATATACCACTGCGGTTACTGCTGGGCCACGGGCTCTCCAGAACTGCCTGCAGAAAGAAAGGCATTGTGGTAACAACTGCTTTGCCAATAAATTTTCCTTCTTAATCTCTGAAATGAAAACAGTAGTGATTTAAGAGGAAAAGAGGAAACATTCAGGCGTGCTTTTGTTTTTTTCCTTTTTAGGAGCCCATGCCCCTGAAAAGTATAATTTAAATTACATTCTAAAATACATGTTTCTTATTTATAATTTTGGGGGGGAGGGGGTAGGAGAAGAGGGTTCCAGTAAAATCTCCGCTCCCATTAGCATTAGGTGGAGGAGTTTAGCTGTATGTGGCAATGCCCTCTGAGCTTGTGTGCAGCTTTTGAAGTCTTATACCTGTGCCCTTTAGATTAACAAAGATTAGAGATTTAAATTGCTTGCCACAAAGTTCAAAGTCAGCAGACTGGTGTCTATAAAATTGCAACCCAACATTACACTGTAATGTTACGAGGAAAGGGGAGGGAGATTACTCCACCATGCCTTAATCCCACCTTCTTTAACATTTTCATTCTTTTATTTACTGCCATACCCCCCTACACACACACACACACACACACACACACACACACACACACACTGTTGTAAAGGACTGAAGTTGTACATTTCACTAGAATAAGCTAGACAGAGAAATCTAAAACATATTTATATACAAATACAGAATTTTCTTCAAATGAAAAATGTATGATGCTGTGGAAATAAACTAAGTGCATCCAGCAGATATTTTTTGAGGTAGCCAGACAATGAACAGAACAAAAAAAAAATCTAAATGAAGATTTCTCAAGACTCTACCTCCAGGGTGCACTACAGGAAGAAAAGGCAGCAGCAACTAAGACTGCTTATTTCCTTTCCATCGAGAGTTCACTTACCTTGTTATAATAACCATAGGTGATTGCATTTGGTTGTATTCCAGCATTTTTCATTTCAAAAAGGACTCTCACTGCCTGAACAGGATGGCCCCAAAGTCCGCACAGCTGCATTACAACTCTATAGCATACCTGGTAAGATTCAGAAATCCATTACCTGATCAGTTTTGAGGAGCATTTTTAAGTAAACTATACCACCCCCCCCCCGAACTAGGTTACAATTGTTAAAATCTCAGACAGAGGGGGGAAAAAGCAGACAAGCAGCTACTCAATGCATAATCCTCAACAGCCAGGAGGGGGAGCACAAGGTAATGAGTTAGGATGCAAAGTCTCACTGATACAGAGGTTCACATTGTTAAGGATGTCACAACCCAGTGATTTTTGTGCCTCGGCACTATGGAATTTCCTGGCCACATGAGAGCTCCTTTGCACGGCAGAGTGTTCTGCTGCAATTGAGAACCCGAGTGTAGGAGAGAGTTCCCGCCAATTTACAGTTTCCTTTGCAGGATGCATTTCTTCTTTGCAGCATAGAAATGCACGGTGCAAAGAGTTCCCGCTATTCGGATGTAAATTTGTGCCCCGCTATTGGCCAGTGCTAAATTATTCACACGTGGCGGCTAGTAATTGGCTCGCTGGCCGTTTAAGATTCCGCGCGACTTCCGCCCAAGTCAAAGAGCTTTGAGCACGCTGCAGAGTGCCCCTGAAGTTATCTGACTTGCGGCTGCCAATCGATAGACTGATCACCTATTGATCTTTCTTCCCGTCACCGAGCGCAACCCCGACGTACCCCTTTCCCCGCCGGCTTCGAATTGCGGACGGATTAACTGGCTTGGGCCCCACCAGCTGGAACAACACGTGTGGTTGTTCCGACGACCGGACCACCTGCGTCGTGATTGCAAGCGGCGTGAGTAAAGTTTTTTACAACCAATAAGTTGTGTCTGCCTCTCCATTCACCAGCCCGCACTAACGTACGACCAATTTCTAACGTAACTCGAGTCGGCCCTGGCCGTCCGAGACAAAGGAAAGCAACATGTGTTCCACTAGGTTAGGTCCAATAAACAAAAACCACAAGTTTCAGTATATTTCCAAGTTTAAGGCTACAGCTGAAACAAAGGAGAGTAACACACATGCACAATCCTTTACTTCAGAACAGCTTCCAACTTAATATAATGCATTTTTTTCATTTTTTGTGTGTTATCTGCCTTCCTGAAATTTAACACCTTTACAATACATGGGCAAAAAAGCCATTT
Source organism: Alligator sinensis (assembly GCF_000455745.1). Lineage (NCBI taxonomy): Eukaryota > Metazoa > Chordata > Crocodylia > Alligatoridae > Alligator > Alligator sinensis. Next base: position 555,367 of record NW_005842856.1, on the reverse strand, counting down.
TTTAGCCCACAGACTCAACCCAATCAATAAGAGTCACATCCTGAAAGCATGTCCCTTCACTAAAATGATGTACAGAAGCTATTCTGGAACACTGCTAATTCTTGCTAAAAGCTACAGATGATCAGGCAGTGTTACAGAGCCACTGAGTTGTAAGGCAGAATAGATTTAGCGACCTCAGAGAAATCAGTAAAAATAGAAGCTTTAAAAACACCAGCACTTACTTGGGGTAAGTACAACCTAACAAAACCCTCATTGCATAAAAAACTTGCAAAACACAAAACAAAATAAAACCAACGAGATTGATTTTCAGGGAAAAAGTAGTCTGAAAGGTGAAAGAGGTTCATATTTACATTGAATGTCAAACAAGGAGTGAAAATAAGAGCAAACTTAGCATATGCCCCACTCCAGTTCTGGCAAGGTAAGATAATAAATTGAGAGCAGTAGAGACTGAAGTCCTTCACATAGTGCAAATTTTCTCACATTGCCAGAAGGGTATCTCCACCTAATCTGTCGGATGAGAATTCCAGTCCCATCCACTTTTTGGTTCATTTTAGGAGGCACAAGTGAGGTGGCCAGTAAATGTCAACTATAGGAATAATTATGGGAAATATAGACACTTTCCTCACAGGGACTGTATTGAGATGGTTACTCATTTCATATTGAACAAAACAGTAGTAGATGACAATGTTGCTGTTGAACCAAGCTGAATCAGAAACATCTACAGATGAAAGGCTTTAAACAAGGGTAATTTTCAATACATCAAAATATGTACTTTGACAATTTTATAGCCATGTCTGCTACATGTCTGGTTCACTCTTCCCTTTATTTATCGGGGAAGAAAAAATGCAACATTTATGTTTACTGAGAATAACTCAATAGAAACAAGGTTGAAATAATCTTGTTTTAAAAAGGTACCTCAAATGTTTGGGGATAACATTAAAAAACCCTTAATTATATAAGCAGTTCAGCAGAGTTGCCCCAAAAGGAGTTTGAGATGCTGCAAGATGCACGCTAGGATCATAAAAATGTTCCCTGTGGTGCATATTTGCAGTGCGGGCTCAAAATTTGATACCTGGATATCGGTATTAAAATAAAACATGGGGAAAAAAAGCGGGGCAGGGCATGGTCCCTAACCATGCCCTGAGGTAACCCCGGAGCCAGTCCTCCAGAGAGATGCTCTGGTTTCTGGCCAGAGTGTCCCTACGGTGCTCCTCCTGCTGTCCCAGCACGTAGGGCATGAAACCTTAGCATGCTGGGTCAAGCAGAAGTGTGGCAAGGATCATGACCTGGCCACTGTCATGGGTAAGTAGGGACATGGGTGAGTTTATGGGGGTGGG
>NW_005842856.1:536520-553999 GCF_000455745.1 Alligator sinensis | reverse complement strand
ACTAATGTGCCTTTGCACAGGACCAGGAGGCATGGCTCCTGTGCAAAGGAGCACTAGCTATGCAGCCTGGGCCAGGCCAGGTTGGCCAGGTGCATTTTCCATGAGGCTTAGGCAGCGATGCACGGCTGCGGCACTGTGCCTACAACGGGCCACAGCGCATTGCCACTTGAGCCTCACGGAAAACACTCCCAACTGGCTCAACCTGTCCCGGGCCACGCAGCTAGCACTCTTTTGCACAGGAGCCGCATATCCCAGTCCTGTGCGAAGGCATGTTAGCAGGCCATGCTGGGCCGGATCCCGCTGTGTGCTTTCTCCGACCCGCACACAGCGGGTCTGGCAGTGCTGCTGCCGGAGACAGGACCTGGCCTGGCACAACACCCAGTCCCTGTGAGTGGTGCGGGGCCCCCGAGTGACCCGGGGCTACCTGAAGGTACAAAGCACCATACCAGGCCTGTGTGATGTGGCACAGGCAGCGCCGGGTGCCAGGTGGCCAGGGCTGAGCCACACTGCCCTGTGCCACGTGTGGGCCGTGCCAGAAAGCCCCAAGTACCCTGACGGCTGCTGCCAGTGAGCTGTGGGCCGTGTGGGGGAACTGCAGTCCTGCAGGTCCTGTGGCCCTGCAGGGCGAGAGGGAGTCCATGTGCTGGGCGGCGGCGGGGGGGGCAGGGGACCCACCCCTCCTGAGCATTCCCCCCACAATGCTCCCACACACCCCAGGCCCCTCATCCCTGCCACACACCTTCCCACCCCCCTCCTGCAAACCTCAAATCCCCCCATCACACACCCATTGTGCCCAGCTGCCAGACAGAATGAGACCTGCTGGCAGGAGCTGTGGCTGCAGGGGCAGCTGTCCCCACATCCTGGTTAGTGAAGGGGTCATGGGGAGCTCTAACTGTTCTATGGTAAGAAAACCAAAAGCAAACATCAAAACATACAGATATTTAGAATTAATTTTATTATGATGATAAGAGACACTGGTAGGCTTCCAAATTGCTTTAAAATTTGAAATATATCAATAAAACATTGCCCAACTGATCTCTCTCTCAGTCTCTTGTGGTCTTTTGTTTTAACTGTAGAAGAACATGGATTTTGGAGTATTTTAAGAGTGAATTTGGGATTTTTTTTTAAATCAGAGATTTTGCAGTTTTTAAATAGGGAACACCAGAATTCCTGCTAATAGTGAGGCAAGTGGCAGGACCCAGGCAGAGGAGCCTGCTCAGGACTGGCATCGGGGACCTAGCTGGAGGTGGCTGACTTCCTGACCCCAGGACATGCTTTGACAGTTTAAAGCAGGCCACCACACTGGGAACATCTTCCTAGCGATAGCTGCCCAGATGGCAGGGTGGCAGCACACATGGTAGTAGTGCCACACAAAGGCCAACTGTGCAGCCATAGCCCACTGGCAGCTGACCAAGAGGTGCAGATGACTCTGCTGCAGCCGTGCAGTCCCCATCCGGGTCTGGCAGGAGTGCAGCTTTGGGGCTGCATTCACAGGTGGCAGCAGGTCATAGCCAGGCAGCAGCCCCCACTGCCAGACTGCTGCAGCGGGTAGAGGGTGCAGGGAACTTTTGGTTAGGGCTGCTTCAGCAGTCAAGGGGGCACAAGGGGCTAGTGTCCCCAGATACCAATTGGCCGGGTCCCAGAAGCTCCTGAGAGCAAGCAGCCCTGAGCTGCTCACCAGGACAGGTTTTCATACTGCTGGGGATAGGACAGGTGCTGGCCCCAGGCTCTAGCTCCCCCTGGCTGCAGATCTGGGAGGAGCTGGGCAGGGTTATTTTGCCCCAAGCGGCTTAACTTGCCCCACACAAAAGTGCATGTCCAGGCACGTGCACTGAGGCAAAAATCCCTGGCTCAAATTTGTGCTGCTCCTATTTGAGCTGCTGCAGGCACACATGCCTACATGTGTGGATGTGCCCATAAAATTCAAAATCGATTAACTGACAGTATACAGTGACCAAAGCATAACAACAATATGGTTATGAATCTCAGAGACAAATCCTATTTAAAAGAGATACATGATGTTATTTGCAAAATGTAGACAAAATTAGCATGCATAAAATTCTTATTAGGCAGTGTTTTTTCTGCAAAAAATTTCACACTGGTGCTTGAAATCAAACTCTGTGTATAAGGGGATTTTCTCAGCCTCATCTCCCTTTTCAGTAGGTCAGTTTGGTGGAAATGGTGCAACATTACTAGTAGGATAAAAATTACTTTCTAGCTTACTGAACCTGATCTGAGCTAAATGCCACAGCAACACATGTTCAAATTTGAACCATGGCATCTCAGAAAAAGGACCTCCCGCTTCTCATTGGAAAGGTTTAATGAAAAACATAGAAGAGGAAGTGAATCTATCACCAAGGGTGCATCCACAATCCCATTATATTCCAAACATAGGAAAGAACATTACTTTAGTCAAACTTCTCCAATATACAGGGGGAAAGTTCTGTTGCACTCTTTGAAATGAGTTTCCCTTTTCAGTTAAAGCAATTTTTAAATTGATCAGTTTTAAAGGCAAGTGTTAAAGAACAACAGCTTATCACTTAGATTTTTAAATTAAGTAGAAGGGCTCTAAGGTTGCTCCTGGTAAAAGTTGGGCTGCAGGCCCTGACACAAGGATTATAATGGCATTTGACTCCCACGTAATATACCCTGCTGTGAGGGAAGGTGATCTGTAGCTGGCCAAGAACTCCAGAAACGAGGGATCCAGCCAGGGCACCTGGAAATGCACCAATTCAGTAAGTCTTTTGGCCTGCCTCTAGAGTTGCTTCTCTTTGGCATAAGCCTAGGCAGAAGACTAGTTGTGGAGACAGAATCAACCTCTGTGGGAGTGTAACATACCTCCCATGGCATAGCATTCTCCTCTGACAAAGGCACTGGTGAAAAAATAATTTAATTTCCAGTTTTCCTAACCAACTGGACAGCTTTAAACACACTTCAGAAATGCCCTGAAACAAAAGCTGTGAGCTAAGCACAGACTTGACATGTTTTTAGTAATGAAATATTACTATTACAGTTGGCAACTGATTTGTCCTTCTACCTTAGTTCCCCATTCTGGAAAGAGGTTTTTTGTACTTGCCTCATCAAGTGGTTCCACGTCAGTTTTCCTCATTTTAATGAGAACATCGTATGCCTGCTGCAGTGCTTTGACCTTAGGATGGGCAACTCTGACATAGGCTGGCAGACAAATAAACCATAGACTGTAACAATGACTGAAGAGACACTTGGCCCACTGTGGGGGGTTTGTATAGTACCTCTTGGCTAATTTATGGGCTGTTTTTATCTCCTGTTAAGGTAGAAACAATGACAAAAAAAAGATATGAAGACACACACACAAACACCATCCTGAATTTGAAGATTTATTAAAACAGATATTAAAAATGGGATGCTGGGATCATCCTGGAGATCATCATGGATCGTCCTGGAGAACGCCACATTGACATGACCATAACAGCTCTTTGTAAGTTAAGTTTGGAATTACAATACACTCTGTCGCACTTCAGAATGCATTAAAACCTTCTTTGTTTTATTTGTTACACAATAAATACCAAAGAAGATTGGACTTAAACATAACTTTGAGACAGGAAACAACTGTTGCAAATTTGTATTTTTTTGCTTTGATTCCTCAATACCACCACATGTGTAGCATGGGGTTCACAAAGGTACTGATGCCTATTCTTTAACCACCACAGAGCCCATCACATAAACAAATGGAACAGTTCTACCCCATACCAGACACTTTTAATTACACAACATTTTACATAGAAAGCAACTGTTAATCTTACCTGTTTTGTTCTCTTTGCCATGAGTGCTGGGCTATTTGAAATGCTGCCTCCAGCTGGGTGTCTGTTGAAAGAAATTTTGAGCTCCTGTGGCCTGTCAAATATCTTCAAGTCTAGTCTTGGGAAGTTTTTATAGCTATATGTAAAATAAAATAAAAAATCAAGTGTCATATTTACGAGTCTTTACTTAGCCGTTTTGCTCTATTTTTTCAACTTGGTACAATGGCCTCTTATTGTCTACCTAAACCACACTACAGTTAGACGGCATATTTGTAAAGAACGCTATAAAAATGAGAGAAAAGAGTGCATAAAAAGGAAGGAAAAGGGATGGAAAGGCCCTTCTACTCTCTCTTTCTACTGAGAGGAACTTGGGAGGAGGCTGCAGAAGGGCTCTACTTTAGTCCATGAGCCCAGAGAGTCAGTAAATCCTCCATACCTCAAAGGCTGGTGCAGTCAGGAGATGATCAGTGAAGAGAACAGCTGAACGCAAATCCCCTAATACCTCCAGAACTTCCACAGAGGTGGGAAGATAACATGAGTTAGAAGGGAAAGCATCCTGTACTCATGGACAGACCATTCCCTATGACTACGGAAAGCTGAATGGGTGCAGTCAGAAGACTATAGCAGGCTCCCCCAACCTTTGGACCTAAGGAATGGAAATCTATACCACGAGCACCCACCAACAATCTACAGTCTAGCAGCATGTTACAATATTTCAGTGCTCCTACTGCACTGATTAATTCATTAATTCTCTAGCAAACCAAGCACACTTCACTGCAGATGGTGCAAAGGGTGCATGCCAACTGCAACAGAAGAGACAGAAACTAGATAGGTAGGTAAGCAGGTAGAAAAATGTGTGATCAGAAGATAGCATTATCAGTGGTAGTGATGAGTGCCTAGCATTATTTAAAAAAAGAAAATACTGACTCTAGGAAAATTCCATAAGCAGACCACAACTGAAACTGAAAGAGTCCTTTTATACACTGGTAAGAAAAGTATTGACAAGAAGTTGGAGTGAGATGCAACACCTGCATGTTTTGTTTGTATTTAAAGTGTCAAGTTCCCAATCCATCCTATTTACTAATTTAAGTATTCAAGTGTACTAGTGCTCACCCCTTTAGCAGTTTGCATTATACCTGTACTTAGGGGCCCGGTCCTGTCCATCTTCAGGGGGAGGTTCTGGTGGCATTATAAACACTGTGTGTTCACTCTTCTGTGACTCATCAAGCTCAATCAACCGCGTGTCCTCTGCAGAGTCAACATCAACCTGCAAACACCATTTGTGCAATTAGTTTTGGTACAAGACACTGGTTTTAATACTAGTGGTGGCACTCTACATTTTAAAACACCCATGCCCACATCCTAGGTATTTTATTCTAGTTTTCAGGCACCTCCACAAACAATGAGGAGACACAAAATACTTTTTCTCCTTTTTCTGTTCCCTTGTCAGGAAAAAGCTGGGAAAAGGAAAAAGTGAAAGTTAGAGCTACTTACAAATTAAAAGGATAAGCATTTACACATTCAAATATTTTCAGTAAAGATTGTCTCTGTGGCACAGCAAATGAACTATCAGATTACACTATCATGTTACTTGGAATGCAACTCATTTCTGTAGTTCTATTCTACAGTTAAGCAATCTACAGAAAAAATAGTTTTATCCCACTGAGACACAATGGCCTGAAACAGTCAAGTTGCTGTGTATATATACAGCAAATAAAAAGAAAGACATATCAAACAACTTTTATTTTTTTCTCCTCAAATGTTGCATAATGAGTTGCTTCAGTACTCATTAGGAATGCAAGATACACTCCAGTAGCGTAATAATTGAACAAAAACTGAAGAACCATACTTACACAAATAAAAGGGAGACACATTCCTTAAAAATGCTGTCTCACCTCCAACCGTACAAATTACAAATTTATAACCAACTCACTCTCTGTCAGAAGTGAAACTGCACTGTGAAAATTAATTACGTATCAAAAATATGGATGATATTTGGTCTTTATATCTAGAAGTCCAGATATACATATCACCACTGATGTATGTTTTGCATTTAGAGACGAGACAGAAAAATTTTATCTATGCAGGTACACAATTTAAAAAGCTTGAAGCTTCTGTGTTTGGCAAGCATCTTGCTATTTTAAGTCCAAATAAATATACTTACATTGCAATGACAGCTAAATTAAAAAAAAGAGAAGGAGCCTGCCAAGTAAGACGGACAATGAGAAATTAGAGATTGACTGAGACTGGTAACCATTCAGAAGGCATTTGGTGGAAACTGGCATATTATGTAGAGCCATCTCCACTCTGCTCACTGTAGGAAACTTCACAGACTAACCTACAGATTAAGTTATGGGGGCCCCACAGAAAGTTTCCTCAATTTCCACAAAAGTTAGAGGAAACATGAAAAGGAAAAGTGACTGAGTGATAACCACTAAACACTATCTCACTACAACAGCTACTCCACTGAGAAAGTCTCCCTTTTATAACTAAAAGCAACAGTCACCAATGCACATTTAACAGAAGCACATCACATCTTTTTAAAAAACGTAAAGTATTTTTCACCTTTTCTGTGCAGTCATCAAAAAATGCCAAGCCAGTGTCCTTGTCACTCACAAAACTGCACTCTTCTATGAAGCGGCTAAATATCTGTGTTTTCGTTAGAAGTGCATAGAATTTTGTGTAGGCACGGTCCCTACTTTTTAAAAACCCTGGTCAAAAAAACAAGCACAACTAAATACCAGGCTTAAGACAAAGTTCCATGAAAAATTAACATGAAAGTCAACATGAAAAAAAAAAAAAAAAAAAAATCACATTTTAATTAACATCTTGCTTTTAATGCAATTATAAATACCTAGCATTTTTAACATTTGAAACATTAGAAGAGCCACTACTCTATTTTCAGAGTTTGCTTACTTAACATTTTTCAGTACTTTGGGAACAGTCACTTCCCCCTCCACGTAACCATTTTCCTGTCTTTGCAAAAAAGACGACACACAAAACTTAAGGAAAGAGTCCCCATAAAAATCACAAAAATTGATAAGACTCTCAGAGATAAGCGTAGAACCTGAACATACGTCAGTTATTTTCCAAATTAACAAATGTGCCTTTATTACCTGTTCTCAACTCTCTGTCTCTCTCTCAAACGCTCCTGACAGATGTTAAAGTAAAGACACAATAGGATTTCATGCAGGATCCCACATTTGTGCCTCCTGCCTGTGTGAATGGCAAAAGGCATGAATGTGGCATCCTGAATTAGATCCCATTGCGCCATATTGCTGGAGCAGTGAAACTCTGCACTGGCAAGCAGCAAGTTTGTCTTCCAGCTGGATGAGCACACCCTATGCTCCCAAGGCCCATCTGCTGATCGGAGCTCCCAGCTGGAGGAGCATGTAGTATAATCCCCCAGCTGAGCGCCCCAATCAACTGAGGTGCCTCCCAGTCTCTCGAGCACACAGGAGTCTTGAAAGGCAATCAATTAAAGGTGTGATAGGAACCAGACACAAAAAAGTTACTGCACGTATTTCTGTAATAACTTTGTGGCTGGCTTATTACTCATTTTATCATGCCATTAATTGATTGAATGTGTGGTTAGGTCACTGTTTAAGATTGCAATTAAGAAGTTAATCACCATCTTAAGTGTTTGTCAGGGGCCAAAAAAGCAACAGATATGAAATGTCTGCAAACTAGAATGAATTGAAGGGGGTCAAATGATGTTTCTCTTCTTCTTGATCTTTCTCCTCAATTTTCTATCTTTATTCCAAACAGAATTAAGAATACTTCACTTTGCTCCTTGTAATCAGGTGACTGAAGCCTGCACTTCTATTTATTCTCAATATACATAGTAATGTTTCTTAAACCCCGGAGCTGTCTTAACAACTCCCATGCAAACCAGAAATAGTATCACATTATTGTAAGATGATATGTCACACCACGATCCCTGTGGCAAAGCCTGCAGTTAACATTAGTGGAATATCCATGTTTTAATCAATACTGAACATCTTTATCTAGATTTTATCAGATTAAAATTTCTAAAAGATTCAAAGGAAATTTAAATGACTAGAATACTCTCGGGTGTGAAATACATGTGAGCCATACTATTAACTCATAAGTTAGCTCTTCAAATCATGAACTGCATCTACTTACATGCTTTTGAACTGCACCCTGTACAATGCTGCCCTCACCCCAACTTGGCTGTTGGGCCTGATTTCACATATTACATCACAAAGCTTAATGCAGTTTGTATGGGGCCAAAAACATCCTCACCTTGATGGTCAAACAAGGAATCAGCAGCAGTAGCTTTATTTGAAGGTGCCTGTGTGATCGGCTTGAGGAATGGTCTGTACCCCTTTAAAATAGATGCCATGAAGCGTAGGAAAGCCTCCTGAATTTCCATCTCAAGTTCTGTCATCTTCTTCTGCCAAGAGAAATCTGCCTCTATAGGAGTCATTTCCACTGCAGAACCTTCTTGTGTCTTTCTGTGAACTGGAAGAGACATAGGGAGAGTGATCTTTATTAGGATGATATCATAACAGGCTGTCCTAAGAATATCCAAGACTGTAGCCAATCATAAATGTTAACACTGGAAAATGATTTTCCTGCATTTCGTGACCCTCCCAACTTACTTCACATAGCTCAGAGGAACCACTTAAATGACACTAACTTCCATTCACTACTGAGTTGAGACATACCACATTCAGTGACTTAAAAGGGACATTCCATCACTTTTCTCCCCCCAGCCATCTAGTCCCCCAGGTTCTTAGCTAATTACAATGGGTTCTTTTACACTAACTCCTGTCACCTACTACACCCAATTTGGTCATTCTACAATGGAAGTCTATGAGGTGTATACCAGACCTTCCCATTATGGATACTGAAAATATGTGTAGGCAAACAACTGCACAGAGCATAAGAAATCTAAAATCTGTGTGTGGTGAAGGTTAGAAACAGTCAGGTGGGCCGCGCACAGAGTGAGTGGGTACATACATGTGCTTTCACAATTTTGTGAAAATACAAGTATTTGCACATACTGAAAATTCACCCTTAAGTATGCCAGATGCATTTAAAATTTTATCCTTAAATAGAGCCGCTTCATTTTGGAGGTCAAAAACCTCTTGCTAAAAATTGAACTATCATGTCAGCCTCATTTTCTCAGTTCATTCTAAGATGCTTGTAAGGTTTGAGGAAGTAAGAAGTTTACTTAAGACATCTGTCTCTGTTTTGCTTAATACTGCTATTGTGGTGTGCTGCACTGGGAAGGGACTCTAAACTGAGCGTAGTTACCTTTTACTTTTTTCTATCCACATGAAACAAAAGTAGTCATTTTTTATTGCGTTTTCCCTCATTGGCTAAGTACAGACAGTCAAAAAGCCCAAGGCTGAATCAATTCAGTCTTTGCAAGTTAGTTGAAACTGCAGAGATTAAACTGAGAAGCATGTGAACAGACGTTCACTTTTGATTCAGGAAAAGCAGCCACATGCCGGCAGTGGCCTGGGGATGCTAGAGCATGCCTCCCTGCCTACCAGCCACTGCCAAAGGGAAGAGACTGAAGGGCCAAGGCTCCCCACCCCCCGGCGTGGCTCTAATGGAGTGGGTGTGGCTGCACTCTGTTCTCCGCTCAAACAGGGAGTGAGGGGGGCAGGGGTAACAGCTTGAGGGGGCTGCCCCCCGCCAGGCAATCCCAGGCTGGGGTCCAGGACCAGGGAGGGGGTTTAAACCACCCTTTCCCAGCTCAGTGAGCTGGCCTTGGGCTGGGGCATGGCCATGTCGCCTGCTCTCAGCTGTGTGCATGTACTCTGGTAAATTTGATACTGCTGAGGAGCTGGAGCCTTTGCAATGTGCCATAGAATCATAGAAGTAGGGTCGGAAGGGACCTTGGAGATCTTCAAGTCCGACCCCCTGCCTGGGCAGGAGGAAAACTGGGCTCAAATGCCAGTCCCTTTAAAGGGGAAAGCTGCCATATGATAACCCTAGGTAACCTGTCATATACAAGGTTCTTTGGATAGATGTGATATCTTTTATTAGACTAACCAAATAGTTGGAAAAATTGTTCACTGCAGGCTTTTGGGCACGAATGCCCTTCTTCAGGCATAGAGAGAGTCTGATGGTGTTTGTGAGTTCTCCTGGGTAGAATAGAAGCCAAAAAATACAAAATGCGGGTCTGTGAAAATGCAAATGTGTGTCAGGAACAATAGGTGTGAAAAGGCAGTTGTGTGGAGGTGGGGAAGGGGGGAGAAGGTGATAAAATGTTGGAAAAGGCAGACAGGTTACCTGGGGTTATCAGATGGCAGGCAGGTTATAATGTGCCACAAATGCAATGTTTATATTTAGTACATGATTTTTCTGTATCTAGAAGATTTATGAAGTGAAGTTTGTATGAGAGGTGCTTTGTAAATTTCCTTTCAGGATTAGAACTGAGAGACTGGAGAGACAGTGGTTGTCTTGTAAAAAGCGTGAACCCACAGGTAATTGGCTATTTTTTTCTTTGATAGATTTTTGGTGCGAGTTCATTCTAGTACACAGTTGTTTGGTTTCTCCTTATATATATTCCATCAGGGTATTTAGTGCACTGCATGATATATTACATTTCCAGGAATGGTGATGGCTCTGTTGTGGGGTATAGTTAGTTGTGGAGGTGGTAGAGATGTGTTGGCAGGTTTTTACTTTTCTTGTCCTGGCTTGGTTTGGATCCATTCGGTGTTTTGGGCCATAGGAAGCTTGCTTCTGATGATGAGGTTGGCAAGGTTCAGTTCCTGTTTAAAGGCTAGGATAAGTGGTTCTGGAAAGATCTCTTAAAGAGTTGAGTCTTCTTCTAGTATGGGTTGCAATTGTTTGAGGACTTTCCATATAGGTTGCAGGGAGGGACGGTATGTCATAACAAATGGTGTGCGATTCATGGGGATTTTCTTTTTGTACTGCAGCAATTCTTCATGTGGTATCTGGGTGGCTCTTTCAAAATTATGATCCATCTCTCTGGACCAGTGTCCTTGTTGGGTGAAAGCCTTTTTGAGATTTGCATAGTGACAGTTGTGAGTATTCTCAGTGCAAACTCAGTGAGATCTTTCCAGAACCACCCATCCTAGCCTTTAAACAGGCACAAACTTCCCCAGCCTCATTACCAGAAGCAAACTTCCTATGGCCCAAACCACACCGAATAGATCCAAAACACGTAAAAACCTGCCAACACATTTCCACCACTCCCACAATAACTACACCCCACAACAGAACCATCACCATTCCTTGATCTTACACCTGCACCTCCAGAAATGTAATACATCTCATCCAGTGGACCAATGCCCTGATGGAAAATATGTAGGAGAAACCAACCAACAACTGTGTACCAGAATGAATGCACACCGAAAATCTATCATCTGTCTCCCATTCCTTTTGAACCTTACTGACATTGAATTTTCACAGACTTGCATTTTGCATATTGGCTTCCATTCTACCCTGGAGAGCACACAAACACCAACAGACTCTCCCTATGCCTGAAGAAGGGGATTTGTGCCTGAAAGCTTGCAGTGAACAATTTTTCCAACTATTTAGTTTGGTCTAATAAATTTTTCCAACTAGTTAGTTTGGTCTAATAAAAGATATCACATCTACCCAAAAAAACAAAGCTGCTTCTCGCACTCTGCCTCTGTGGGTGGACACAAGGCACTGGGATCTGATTGCCTGATGCCAGTTCAAGTGAGAGTGGAACAGAGAGCCGAGACAGAACAGGAAAGAGGAAACCTGCCGCAAAAGAGGCGAATGAGGGCAGAGACGAGAATAAGTAACGCTGGAGAAGGGAATAGCTTTGAGAGGGGAGAATAGTTGAAGGGATGAAACAAAAGATACAGTGAACTATTGTCTCTGCATAGGAGTAATGAATCTAACTTGCTACTGAAGCTAGCAGGAGAGTTCAGGGTTCGCCACTAGAGCAGAGAGCCAGGTTTCCCACTCCCATTCCCTTGTCAGCCAGCCCTCACTGCTCTGACTAGGGAGCAGAGCAGCAGGGCCAACCCAGCTCTGCTTGAGCACACAGCACAGTCCAGTCCAAGGCTGCAAAGCAACCTGGGATGCTGAGGGACTATGATTTAAACCTAAACCTGGAAAGGGTCTGGGACAGAAGTTTCATAAGCCAGGTTAACCTAAATCAGTTAACAATGATACTACATTCAACCAGGTTTATTTTAAACCAGTTTCAGCCATTTTGAAACTGGTTTATGTGCACTGAACTTCTGTTGTTACAGTTTTAAACCAGTTTCAAAACACTTAAACTGGTTTATGTGCAACTTCTGTCCCTAGCCAGTGGGGTTAACCTATTATGTTTAGTGCCAAAGAATAAACGCATTAACCCAGTTTGATATACACAATTACCTCTGCTCCAGTTAAATTTGGAACTCAGCCATGAGCAGCTGTATATTAGATAGAACATCTGACTCTTAATACATCCTGCCAAGAGAGCTGGAGGGGAGTGTAAGATTTTCCAAATAGATTTGCAAACAGACTTACAGTGATAATTTATTGAAAATAGAAAGGCAAAATAATCTTCTAATTCCTCAAGTACGTAGCCTGCATTTTTCCTATTTTCTTGTTTCCATTTCACAACTGTCATACATTTGCAATATCAGAACTAAGAACACCTCCTCTGTTCATTTTAAGATACCCTCATATACAGGTTTCTCTCGATTTATGAGGGTTCTTTACATGCAAATTCACTCTTATGCAATGAGCATATTTAAGACCCATAATTTGTTATATGTGAGGTAAATTCGATCTTATGTGATCAGCATAGATGCCACTCCCCGGCCCAAGCAGGTAAGTCTGTAGGGGGAAGGGAAAGGGCCATGGCTATGGCTCTACTCACCCCAGCCCCAGCTGCAGCAGCCCTGGGAGCGGCCCATGCCAGCTGCCTGCAGCCGCTGGGCTGCACCATGCTCTGCATGCCCCCCATAAGCCTGGGCTCCGCTTGTCTACACTTACCTCTGCTCCTGGGCTACTCCATGCCCTGGTGCAGGCAGCTGGTGTCAGCTGCTCCTGGGGCTGCTCCAGCATAGGTTGGGGTGAGTGCAGACAAACGGAGCCCTGGGTGGCACAGGGCATGGCACTCATCCCAGGCCCAGCTGCAGCAGCCCTGGGAGCAACCAACACCAGCTGCCTGCACCAGGGCACAGTGCAGCCCAGTGAGTTAAGTTGTTTACTGGACAACGTTTTTCCAAATATTTGATCAGAATTAAGGCTACTTTATTGACTTTTACCCTCAGATTTTCAACTGGCGATGTATGAAGCATTATACAAATACTATTAAGGACTTGTTGCATTCATACTCTTAGTATTTCTTCAGCTACCTTGGCAATCATTTACAGAACTGTTCTAACATGATCATAATAAGCTTGGGTCCATAACATGGTTCAGCTGACCCTATTTAAACTGTATTTTAAACACAACTCCCTTCTGCATATAGGAGGATTTCAGGGGTATCTTATCTCAGTATATCTTAAACCAGAAGTGAGAAAAGAAAATCTGCAAAACATATACATACCATGGTAAGGGCCTTAACATTTATACCCTGAGTTTTTTGTTTAAGAGCAGCTAGTGTACATCATCAACACCACACAGTAATTTCATAGAATATTTGCTTCCTTTCCTATCTCTGTCCCCCTTATTTTAGCTTTCATGCTTTACCTGATGCTAACTGTGGATGTAGTTTCTTTAAAGTGCTCAACAGAATTTTGCACGGCTTCTTAGGAAGCTGCTTCCAGTTCATACTCTTCTTATCATCTGAACTACAGAGAGAAACAAACAAATTAAATCACGAAAACAGCTTTGGGGGGGGTTTTGTGCTACTTCACTTTCAAGATGTGATGCCTACACACAGAAAGTTCATTGACCTTTTCTCCCTTAATATTGTTAGGAATAGAATATACAATAGTGAGATCTAAATTGAAAACTGTATTATCTCCTTTAACAATGGAGCAGTCAGAGTAGTGTTTCTGATGCTGTCTAAGCTGTAAACAGGATTTGTAAATAGTTTTGCTTTAGAGAGTTATGTAGAAACTTTTCAGCTTCACTGCTGTCTCTCACTGAATTTTTGTCTCATCAAAGATACCTGAATTAAGCTCATCTGTATAGGGGCACTATGCAAAATACAATTCATACAGAATTTTTTACATTCAATGGCACTAAGCACAAATATAATATACACACTTGTTATATGGAAGAAAAGGGAAAGTACAGCAATTAGTAATAGAATAGTATTAAAGTGCATCTAGAGTTACAGTATGATCAGGGTCCAAGTCTTCTGATCACATGCTGCAGTGCAACATGTGACACACCGGTCCAATTTCCATTCTCAACTTCAGCCTTCCCAGGAACTGGGAGGGTTGAGCATGCAACACACATTGTGAGACCTATGTGGATTATTAAGCAATGGCATGAATTGGCTTAAAGGGAGGCTCCTCCTTGACCTCAGACAGCAGCTAAAATGCCAGGCCTTGTTCAGCAAGGGAAAAGTAAAAAGCGGGGGGAGTGAACCCTGAGAACTCTAGGCAAGCATGTATGTACCTTTTAGGCAAGTATCACCATTCCTACTTTACTAAATCAGTAAACTGGGCAGGGAATTTATGGGAGACTTGTCAGAAACTGCCCAGCAAGCCAAAGCCAGGATAAATATGCTGTGTTCTCTGGCTCACAGTTGTGCACTAAGGAAACTACATTTTTTTCCCCTTCTAAGCAGCTCCTCTCTCTAGCAACGTTCACTATATATGTTTTTTCAGCCCACTAGGAACTTCCTTCCTTTAAATTATTATCAAAACAAATAAATAAATAAAAGTAAAACCACCCCTCTAAACCCCTTGCCCTAGACAAACCTACCTCTCTCAAATGGGTTTGCATTGTTACTTTTGCAGATAGAGTCTGAAAGCAACTAATAATAGACACCAAGAATGATGTTGGATGAATGAAAGGCATTCAACATTTCCTGGCAGTAAATAAAGCTTAGTCCGTCTGTGATAATGGAGCTACTAGAAAGAAATGCTTTCAAAAGACACTTTTGAGTGACCAGTTAAGACAGGCAGTTATTTTCTAGTACACCAGTCTTTCTGGAGTGTTATTCTTTCCATTCAGCTGTACAAAGTCTTTCAAAATAAACTGCTATATTATAAACTGCGCTGCTACATTATTTTATGTATATAAAACCATGCACCATTTCTACAGAAATGAGAGTTGGTCAGCATGAATGGATTTGGATTAAAAAAACCCCACAAAGCTACTTTTCATTCATGCACTACTATCCCCTCTCATATCTCTATATTCCCCCTCTACCTCCCAAAGAAGTGCTTTTATAGTCACTGATTTTACATCAACATGCCTATGATAAAGAAATTTGCCCATAATAAAGAAATGCATTTTGTAGGCAAGGGAAAGGGCGAGAAAGTTTTCACATAGGGACATGTAGGGCATTTTTTTCCATAAGTTCTGTCATCAACAGTTACCATTTTTTTAATGGCAAATTACAGGTATTAAGAACCTCTGAAAAAAGGCCATAGATATTGTCAAGAGGTCCATATCAGGCAACCAAAAATGAGTAAATACTGATAGCTGGAAAAATAATCTATTTCTCCCAATTAGATAGTTCCTTTCTTCTCCTTTTATTTCTCAAAATTGAGATTGTTTTGAAATTATTTTTTCTATTGCTCTTCATCACCAGATCGTAAACAAATTAGTGGAAGTACTCAAAAAGACATCAAGGCTCAGATGATTTCATCTGGTAATCAGCCCAAGTGAGTTTTATATTATCATACTCTATGCTTGCAAATGTTTATTCAAATTGATTTTTTTAGATCTCTCCATCTACATACCAAGAAAATCTTTATTATCAGATGTTTAAGTCTTCTACTTTCAGCATATAAATTTAAGTGCACAAAAAAGTAAAGATTCTTCCACTGAAGATAATAAAAATTAGTATAAAGAAATATTTTTACTATCTTTAACTTTCTTCCCAATTCTGTTAGTTGTGTCTTCCACTTGCCATGATTTATTCTTTCCTTCTATACTTTAGTATTCTGAAAAGGACTGCTAAGAAGTTTTGCAATGTTTTCATTGGAGAAAATAAAACACAAGCAGCATGGTACTGCAGTATTTCCTTTGATGCTGTCACTGGGACAACACATCTTGCACTAATGAAGAGGAAACATTTGTTTCAATGAAACATCACAGGAACTGCACTCTTAACACTAAAAAAAGGAAGAGACTTTAAACTGACTCAGAGACCCAATGACTAATTTTAACACAATTTAGCAAGTATGAAAATCACATTAGTATTAACAATTTATAATAGAACCTGATGAAGCATGTCTTGCAATTCAAAGCTGGTCTAACTATATCAGCTATACAGTTAGTCCAATAAGACAGCACCCTAACAAACCTTTGCCTCCTGCATAATGAAACTATATAACAGATATTTCTGCATAGGAAAAAAAAACCTCGTACTATATGCAGCTGCAACTAATAGTATTCTTAAATATTTTTAGATTCTACAGGCACGTCCACACATGCAGGCATGTACGCCTGCAACAGCTCAAATAGAAAGGGTGAAAATTTGAGCTGGGGCTTTTTGCCTTAGCACACGTATCCGGACATGCACTTTGGTGTGATGCAAGTTGTGCAACTTGGGGCAAAATAACCCTGCCTGGCTCCTCCTGGATCTGCTGCCAGGGGAGCCAGAAACTGGGACCAGTACCTGTGCTGGCCCCAGCAGCGTAAAAAGCTACCCTGAAAAGTAGCTCAGGGCTACTTGCTCTCAGGAGCTTCTGGGGCCCAGCCAATTGGTACCTGGGGACACTACCCCTTGTGCCAGCTGGACTGCTGAAGCAGCCCTGAGTTCCCTGTACCCTCTACCCACTGCAGCAGTCTAGCAGTGGGGGCTGTTGCCTGGCTGTGACCTGCTGCATAGGGTGCCAGCCCTGAGCAGGCTACTCCGTCTGGGTCCTTTCACTGGCCTCCCTAGCAGGAATTCTGGTGTTCCCTGTTTGAAAACTGAAAAATCCCTGATAAAAAAAATCCCAAAGTCACTCTGTAAAATATTCCGAAATCCATGTTCCTCCACAATTGAAACAAAAGACTACTACATATATAGAGAGGGCGCAAGAGAGAGACAGCGACCAGTTGGGCAATGTTTTACTGACATATCTACAGTGTTAAAGCAATTTGGAAGCCTGTCAGTGTCTCTATCATCATAATAAAATGAATTCTAAATACGTATATTTTTGCTGTTTGTCTTTGGTTTTCTTATCATAGAGCAGCTCCCCCTGACCCCTTCACTAACCAGGATGTGGGGACAGCTGCCCCTGCAGCCACAGCTCCTGCCAGCAGGTCTCATCCTGTCTAGCAGCTGGGCACGCAGGGTGTGTGCTGGGGGAATGTGGGGTTTGCAGGAAGAGAGATGTAGGGAGTGAGGGGATGTGGGGGGCCAATGGGGTGTGTGGGTAGGTGTCAGTGGATCGTGGGGGACTGCTCAGGAGGGGTAGGTCCCCTGTGCCCTGCAGAGCACAGCCCCCCTGCACAGCTTATGGACTGACCCCCACAGGGCTACAGCCCCCCCACACGGTTCACATGGCCCCTGCAGGGGCTACTGCCCCTGCAGGGCCCATGTATCCCATCTCCACTTGCTTCCCCAGCCCCCCGGATTGCTGCACCGCCCGGCCCCATTGCCCACT
>NW_005842856.1:533777-535789 GCF_000455745.1 Alligator sinensis | reverse complement strand
TGCGGCGTTCCCCCCCCATGGTCCCTCCCCCCTCCTCTAGCCCCCCACCTCCTACTTACTGGCACGGAGCCCGGATCCAGCTCCCCATGGCTGGCACGCTGCCTGCCCTGCAGCTGTGCCCTGCCCCGGTTCCCAGACCATGCTCTGTCCTGCTTTATTCACCTGGGGTATGTTTTGGCCCCTGGATATCCAGGGGTCTAATTTTGCCCCTGTGCTGAAAATTTGCATCATGGGGAACATTTCTTTGTTCCCACATGTGCCTCTTGCAGTGTCTCAAAGGCCTCTGAGACGCTGCAGGAAGCACGTGTGCACTTGTCTGGATGCGCCCTACTTTTCTACTAAAAATAATCCTAGAAGGGTATTTGACAATTTAGTAAGGGATCAATTCTAATCAACAGTTTATTTTTCATGCAGTTTAAAACATAATCATTTTTAATATATCTGTTGAAGAAAAAAGTATAGGACTTCTTTTCCTTGAAAGAAGCAGCAGAAGAATTAGACAGGGAGCCAGAAAAAAGCAGGAAACAAATTTTGTTATATTCCTCTCTAATAAAGAAAACACAAACAGTGACAGTTAATGCAACACAGTATGCTTTATAGCTATACATTTTATATACCATTTAACAAGGACAAAAACAACATGAAATCTAACCAGATTAAAAAACCCAAATGTTTAAAAAAAGTAGTTCTAGGTATCACAACTTCCCAGAACCCCCTTGTGAATGTCTATAATTTTTAGGTTTACTTTAGAAACAAACATTTTCTCCCCACTGTTGATGTACAGCTGACCCTGCACAGTGGAGACAAGAAAACTGACTACATGTACAAAAAAAATGACAGGGAGGAAAAGAAAAAGAAGAACAAGAACTTGCTACTCATTCCACTGAAATAATGATAAGGAATCATAAAAACTAGCAGGCAAAAATTTTCAGAACAGCACATGATTAGCAGATTGATAGAAACATTTTCATAATACAGCAAAAGAAAGCTGAACTGTTATATAAACACTAATTTCAACATGTACATCTTTTTAAAGTTTATTGCTCCTTCAATGCCCGTTCCTGTAATTTGTATATTTAAATAATAGTCCTGTGGATAATGACAACGGTAATTCCCAGGTACTAATTTTTTCAGTGTGTTACATGAAGTATAAAAAAAAAAATTAGGGGTGTGCCAATAAAGATGTTTTGGGCAGATACCAGTGGCTGATTATTGCCCAGCCATATAGGCTGATACCGATCCAATTGCCGATATGCAGCCTGGCAGCTTTGAGAGCAGATCTGGCTAGTAAGTCTATTGAGGGGGAAGAAGGGGCAGATCGAGGCCTTTGCAGTGAGGGAGGGAGTGGGGCTAGTGCTGGGCGGGTCTTGGGATGGAGCTGCTGGTTCATCCGAGGGGGTGAGTGGGAGGGTCCCGCCGCTGTGCGCATCTCTGGCAGGCATGGGGGGCATAGATTCATAGATGTTAGGGTCGGAAGGGACCTCAATAGATCATCGAGTCCGATCCCCTGCATAAGCACCTGCCAAAAGGGCTGAGCCCCACAGCTCTAGGTATTGGTTCATAGATTCATAGATGTTAGGGTCGGAAGGGACCTCAATAGTTCATCGAGTCCGATCCCCTGCATAGACAGGAAAGAGTACTGGGTCTAGATGACCCCAGCTAGATGCCTACCTAACCTCCTCTTGAAGACCCCCCAGGGTAGGGGAGAGCACCACCTCCCTTGGGAGCCTGTTCCAGACCTTGGCCACTCTAACTGTGAAGAAGTTCTTCCTAATGTCCAATCTAAATCTGCTCTCTGCTAGCTTGTGGCCATTATTTCTTGTAACCCCCGGGGGCGCCTTGGTGAATAAATACTCACCAATTCCCTTCTGTGCCCCCGTGATGAACTTATAGGCAGCCACAAGGTCGCCTCTCAACCTTCTCTTGCGGAGGCTGAATAGAGCCAGTTTCTCTAGTCTCTCCTCGTAGGGCCTGGTCTGTAGGCCCTTAACCATACAAGTGGCCCTTCTCTG
>NW_005842856.1:507546-532908 GCF_000455745.1 Alligator sinensis | reverse complement strand
AGTCTGGCACCTTGCTGCTGCCTCTCTACAAGCCCAGTGAGAGACTTGTCGTGCCCCTCACTTAGGAACACTGAGGCAAAGAACTCGTTGAGGAGTTCAGCCTTGTCCCCCCTGTCCGTCACCAATTGTTTCTGCCCATTTAGCAGGGGTCCTATTCCTCCCTGGGCCTTCCTTTTACTCCCAATATATCTAAAAAACAATTTCTTGTTGTCTTTTACTTGGGTTGCCTTCCTCAGCTCCATGGCAGCTTTGGCCCATCTAACTGCCTCCCTACAAGCACGAGCAGAGGAGGTATATTCATCTTTGGTGATCTCTCCCTGTTTCCACTTTTTATGTGCTCCCCTTTTGTCCCTTAGGCTGCCCTGGATTTCTCTGGTCAGCCAGGGAAGCCTCCTGGCCCCTTTGGCATGTGCCCTCCTGGATCTGTGCACGGGGTGAGGGTGGGCTGCCACTGTGCACTCAAGGCCGGGGCTGCTCCAACCTCTTCCCGGCAGCTGCACTCAGGCCAGGGGGGGCTACGGGGAATTTTGGAGTGGCTCCCCCCACCCACACACACACACCGTAGCCCTCCTTCCCAGTGCTGCTGCCGTCCACCTTGCCTTACCCAAGTGCAGCCACCAGGAAGAGGCTGGAGCAGCCCAAGCCCCAAATGCACACTGGCAGCCTGCCCTCAGCCTGTGTACAGATCTGGGGGGGGGGGCACATGCCCCCCATGCCTCCTCTGGGGGTGTGCAGTGGCAGGAGTTGCTCCACCCTGTCCCCATGCCCCACACCTCCCAGGTAAGCCACTGGCTCCATCCCACGCCCTTCCCCGCCCTGGCTGGGCAGCACCTGCTCCAGCCCCAGCCCTGCTCCCTCCCTCACTGCGTTGACTCGATCTGCCCAGAGGGAGTGAGGCTGGGGCTGGGGATTGAGCCCCCCCACAGTGCAGGAGGGAGTGGGGCTGAGGCAGGGGCGAATCATGCAGAGTACATTCAAAACAACATTAAGATTTTCCTCCCTTCAATAGTTATATTTGTAATGTAATTTTTGGTACATGAACTGTGGTTTTAGTGGGGTGAGAACAATTTTTTTTTCTGTTCTTGCAGCACTAGAAAAATTCTATAAAACCTATCTAAACCTCAGATTTGCTGCTTTGCACAGCTTATTCTACACTAAAAGAATTAAAATGAAACTTAAGACCTTGAGTTTTAATGAAGGCATCCACACACTGTATGTCTAATGTCACCATAGCTCACCTCCAGTTCACCTTCCTTAGACTGAAAAGCCATCATGCTGGAAGAAAACAGCATAGGCATAGGTGCCTCCTGCACTTACGCCTCCCAGTGGGCAGTCAGTGATTGGGGGGCAGGGTCCTCCATGGCCAATCCTGCCGACCGGGGGGGGGAGGGGGGATGTCCCCCCAGGACTGATCCCACTTACTCAAATGGCAGCGGCATGCCGCTGGCACTTCCAGGTGAGTGCAATCAGTCCCAGGTGACTGCATCTCCTGGCGCCCACACTCCCCGGCTGGCACTCTGAGAGGGGCACCAGCGCTCTCACCTGCCCCCACTGCCCGGGAACTCTACTGTCAGGGAGTGCACCAGTGCTCTCATGGGATGCACATGCACCCCCATGCGTCACCAGTGGAAAATGGCAAAGTGGACATCGGTATTTTTTTAATTATTAGCTAATAATTTTGCACGTGTTTATAAGTTTATGTCTTAACATTCAGCTGACTGATCTCCATGTTCATTGGACACATACTTGCAGTTTTATCACATTCATACATGCCAAATTTCAGAAGTAGCGTAGTGGTTTAACGGGAAACCTGTAGAATAGTAGAAGATGCAGACCCTGCCTCTATTCTGGCTTACACTCTCTAAAATGGTTACTTTTTCTGTTCCAGATATACAATTCCATCTCTACACACTTACTTCACTTCTGAATTTAGCTCAAAATGTCAGTTCAATACACTTCAATTAGTTATGCAGCTTTAGCAACAGCAGAGACAGACAGGGACTAAGAAACATCTGTTGACGCACTGTTCTTTGAAAGTATCTAGTTTTTTGGGTACCTCTGATATTTTACTGTATATACTATCAAAAGTTTTTTAAAAAATCTCAAACTTACATGTACACCATGTTTGTGTCTAAGTCAATGCAAACAACGTCCTGTGGTGGATCATACAGATCAAAGTATCGTGAATCAACTCCAACTATAAATGGAACAGGAGCACTGAGCACCGTTGCCAGAGACAAAGGACAGAGGGGGATGTATGGACATTGCCACTGAAATGGAAATATCATCTAAAGGAAAAATGAAATGAAATCCATGTATTAAACAGGACAACAGACTGTGTGCAATAAATGCAAGTGAAACTGGCAAATACAGGAAATCACAATAAAAATATGAAGACCCTTAATACACAGTGAAGAGCTCAAAAACAGCCTACAGTTGGCTCTCATATTTTCAGCAAACTTCAGTTGCCTGTGGCTTAACTGTAACAAAACTCAGACAAAAGGCTTCAATACAGTGCTATGGCTATAAAATGGGCATTTAGAGAGTTCAATCATCCTATCTTACAATCAAATAACGTTAGAATTTTTTAATGCATGGGGGGAACACTCCTTTAGTAAGAAACTGTAAAATTTTTGTCTTTGTGTCAGGAACTGTTCTTTAACAGTGCTTACAGCACAACACACTTTTCCAGTTTTGAGTAGATCATGATTATTAACAGGCCTCAAAAGTTCATTACTTGAGTAGATCATGATTATTAACAGGCCTCAAAGTTCATTACTAATGTTAGAAAGTGATGAAAAACAGAATAAAAATTACACTGCAGAGTCAGGAGTAATATAATTCACTGCACTACAAAATATTCAATACTTACAGCTACTACAGCTTCAGCTACACCTGTTAGCACAGCTGGTCTAAGGGAGTGTAGTAGGATCTTGCCTTCTAAGAGTACAAAGAGTAGCACAGTAGCACAGTTTTCTGGTCCAAGATTCATTAGGAGGGTGCTGAAGTTTGCTCCACTGGGGAGGGGGAGCAGGAGGGGTGGGAGAAAGTATAGAAAGTTACTTGGATTTGAACAGCAATATTCAACACAGCTAGAGAAACAGCAGCAACAGCAACTGTGATCAATGTGCTGGGTATTTGCTGGAGACCATGACCGGCTGAGAGAAGTTAATGGCTTCACCTAATTCCAGGAGTAGACAGGCAATAATTACCTTGATACAGGATTTTCACTACTGTAAACAGAAGCTAAACAACCAAGAAAAATTATTTTAAAAAGGATTATTCTTTTTGTTTCAGGTTCTCATTACATATCCAGGCCCACCTTGCCAAGAAATACAGCAAGCATCATGAAAAGATGGTTCCTAATGGTTGATAATATTCCAGGTACAAAGCTACCAGAATTCCTGTTTAAGATGGAATACTTCAGCACATTTTGGCCGCTCCTTGGAATCAAAATGAAATTAAATCCATGTATTAAACAGTACAACAGACTGTGGAAAACACAAGTGAAACTGGCAAATACAGGAAATCAAAATAAAAATATGAAGACCCTTAATACACAGTGAAGAGCTCAAACTAGCCTACAGTTGGCTCTCATATCTTCAGCAAACTTTAGTTGCCTGTGACTTAAATGTAACAAAACTCAGACAAAAGGCTTCAACACAGTGCTAAGGCTATAAAATGGGACTTTAGAGAGTTCAATCATCCTATCTTACCCAGCATGGGTTTGCTGCGGGTAGGTCTCGCTTGACATTTCCTTTTATGACCAGGTGACTTATCACCTGGACAAGGGGGAAGAGATCGACGTTGTATACCTCGACTTTAAAAAAGCCTTCGATCTGGTATCCTATCACCTCTTGGCTAAACAGGCTAACTGCGGCCTTGATGTCACCACGATCCGCTGGCTGGGGAACTGGCTCCGTGGTAGGACCCAGAGGGTGGTGGTCGACGTGATTCAATCGTCTTAGTGCGCTGTGACCAGCGGGGTCCCACAAGGCTCTGTCCTAGGGCCTATACTATTTAACATCTTCATCAATGATGTGGACATTGGTGTCAGAAGCGGACTGGCCAAGTTCACTGACAATACCAAACTCTGGGGTAAAGCATCCACACCTGAGGATAGGAGGGTGATCTAGGCGGATCTGGACAGACTCGTGAAATGGGCAGACGAGAACCCGATGGTGTTCAACACCAAAAAATGCAAGGTTCTCCACCTTGGAAGGAAAAACCCTGCAGCTTCCTTATAGGCTCGGCAGTGCTACGCTGGTTAGCGCTACAGATAAAAGGGACTTGGGGGTCATGATTGACCACAAGATGATCATGAGCCTTCAATGTGATGCTGTGGCTAGGAAAGTGAGCAAGACGCTGGCTTGCATCCATAGATGCTTCTCAAGCAAATCCCAGGACATCATTCTCCCGTTGTACTCGGCCTTGGTGAGGCCGCAGCTGGAGTACTGCGTCCAGTTTTGGGCTCCACAATTCAAAAAGGATGTGGAGAAGCTTGAGACAGTGCAGAGGAGAGCCACGTGCATGATCAGAGGTCAGGAAAACAGACCTTATGATGAGAGGCTGAGAGCCATGGGGCTAGTCAGCCTGGAAAAGCGCAGGCTCAGGGGTGATCTGATGGCCACCTATAAGTTTATCAGGGGTGCTCATCAGGATCTGGAGGAATGTCTGTTCACCAGAGCATCCCACGGGATGACAAGATCGAACGGTCACAAACTCCACTGTGACCAATTCAGGCTGGACATAAGAAAGAACTTCTTCACTGTCCGAGCCCCCAAGGTTTGGAACAGACTGCCGCCGGAGGCAGTTCAAGCACCCACTTTGAACGCCTTCAAGACACATTTGGATGCTTATCTTGCTGGGATCCTATGATCCCTGTTGACTTCCTGCCCCTGGGGCAGGGGGCTGCACTCGATGATCCTCCGGGGTCCCTTCCAGCCCAAATGTCTATGAAATCTATGAAAAGGCGTTATCCCTACTTAGGTCAACTTCCTGGATTCCATACAGTTTAGATAGTGCATGTTCTTTGCTAATAACATGTGGAGATTTAAGATTTCACAACACTTCGTATGTAAGAATAAGGGTTTAAACCAGTGTTCCAGAGCAAGAGTATGTTTATGCTCCACGCCCCTGTCACTGTCAAGTTTGTTGGTTGGCAGCTAACATCCACTCCGAAGATAAATACATTTTGAAAGTACAGTAATACATATAGATTCCAATATGAAAATAATCATGGAAATTATTCCTTGCTGTCTAGTTGGAATGAAGGTTGATTTAAAAATGTGCAGAAGTCACCTAAATCCATAAATTTAAATGTTGTGCACTGAGCTCCAGAGCAAGAGAGGTAGACTATTTTAAAGAGAATGTGCCAAACCACAGACTGTTCAAACATGTTTTAACATTTCCTGTCATACTTGCACACACCTACTAGCTGATTTCTCAAAATTGGCAGCCACACTCTCCCATATATTAGAAGGGGAAGGGAAAAAATGGGATAAGAAATAATCTTAAAGCAACAACAATAGATTCTTAAAGCTCAGTTTTCAGCATCAACTTCTGCTGCTTGCAGACACGGAAAAAGTAAAAAAGAAATGGCACTTTATTTTAAACTTGGCACGCTCCCACACCAAGCCTAGTACATATCCAGAAGAGACAGTGTGTTAGTTGCACCCGGCTTTCCCAAAGCCGGTAGAGATCAGGCACTTTCATGGGGCTTTTCTGGCGCTTTTATTTAACAGACCAGGGTTTTTCAACCTTTTTTAACAAGTGTGCCCCTTTGGTCTCAAAGTTTCAGCACATGTACCCCTTTATATTTTTTTCTTGTTTTTAAAGGGGGAGGGGGGAGAACAAGGCCCTTGTGGTGAGGGAGGGAGTTGGGCTGGAGCTGGGGCAGGGGCTGGAGTGACTGGGGCCTGCCTGAGGCCCCACTCACCCCAAACCCTGCTCCTGCCCTGCTCCCTCCCTCACCGCGAGGGCCTCAATCTGCCCCCCACCCAAAAATGGTGAGGGAGGGAGTGGGGCTGGAGAATTGAGACTCCCCACAGTGCAAGAGGGAGTGGAGCAGGGGCAAATCATTCACCTTGCACTGTGGGGATTGTTCCACAACCCAGCCTGGCTGAGACCCCATTCACCATAAATGGGGCCCCAGCCGGGCCAGGTCATGGGACAATCAGAGCCCGGCAGCTCATTCAGGGGTGCCAGGCTCCAAATGTCCCATGACCCAGTCCAGCCAGGGCCCCATTCATGGTGAATGGGACCCAGGCCAGGCTGGGTCATGAGACAGTGCAGGAGGGAGTGGGGTAGGGCCACGGGTGAAGGATTCATCCCTGCCCCACTCCCTTCTGCACTATGGGGGTCTCCATCTGCCTCCCCCAAGCCCAATCAAAAAGAAAGTGAAGGAGGGAGTGATGTGGTATGGGAGGCTACACAGGGGGGGTGGCAGCTCCTGCCACTACATGCACCCCTGGGAGGGTATGGGGGCATGTGCCCCCCAGATCTGCATAGGGGGCAGAGTGGGCTGTGGCTGCAGGCTGGGGCTGCGCCGAGCTCTGCTTGGGGTGGGTGGCAGTGGCACTGGGAGCAGGGCTATGGGAGGGGCTACAGCCACCCCAAAATTCACCATAGCTCCCCAAGCCCCCTCCCAGTGCAGCCCAGACCAGCACCCCCACTGGGAACATCCCAGCACTGCCCTGGCTCCAGCCGCATCTGCAGCCTTCCCTGCCCCACATACTGATCCAGGGGCATGCACCCCCCATGCCCTCCCAGGCGTGTGCGTAGCGGTGGTGCTGGGAGTGGAGCCGGCACATGGTTGGCCCCAATGCTGCCACCCCACTTGGCTGCACACTGCATTGCTTTCCCATGGCCGGTCACAGTTCCGTGGGCTGCTGACCAGTCCTGTGACCGGCAAATTGTGCACCACTGAGGGTGGGCATAAAACACACTCCCCCTCCCACCCCCGTTCAGACCTTCACAGCTCTGCTGTAAGAGGGTAGCAGTCAATCAGGAGAGCCAGCTGGGGTTGGGGGCAGGGAGGCGCCACAGTGTCCTGCGTGAGGCTGGCAGCACGTCTTTCCCTCACACTGGGGTAACAGGCGAACGCACTAGGGGACACGCCAGCACCGCACGTCAGGTTGCACTCTGTCCCTGCCCACCCACACATACCCCCTACAACCTTTCTAGGCACCCCTTGGGGTACGCCCACCCCAAGTTGACAGCCCCTGTAATAGATGATTGAATCACCAAAAAACCCCGCAGAAGCACCCAATCTACACAGATGCTGCAGAGCCACGTCGGGTCAAAATAACATGCTGCTCCTTCTGGTAAAGCGTGGGGATGGGGTATGGTTTGTTTGCTTGTTTTTTCAACATCTGTGGGCAAGCAAACTAATTTTTTGCTTCTCGGACATAGTTATTATTCAAACCAGATTACTCCCTCACATGATAGGGATTTTCTGCACATTGCAAAAATGCTTTCCATCCCCATCCCCAATCCATTATTTTGTTAAACTTCGCAAGCCACATATAATTTAAACAGTTAATATTACCTGAGTGGTAAAGGTGTAGAAACTGGCTGAGACAGTATTAATGCATCATGGGCAGAAAGCTGCAAAACAGGGAAACATTAAATAACTTGTATGGCCAATCCCAAGGACAATACACATACAATGTCCCAATTAATGTTTATATCAATGTTCTGTTGGGATGCCAGGCAGAATAAGAACAAGAAGTCACAATAAAATATGGGAGATGTTAATTAGGGATAGTCCTTAATTTCTGTTCACTGGGCCAACAGAACTCAGATTAGTCACTGATAAGACGCACAAAGGTTATATGAAACAGCCTATGACTTAACACTGAACTCAACCACTGCCAAGTGATTAAATATAGTAGTACTGAAGACCATGCCAGTAGACACTGTTCATCTAACCTGTACTTGTATGGAGAGGTGAGAGAACAAACTTGTACTGTAAATGGTGCCCGCAAACTGAAGGGGAGGATGATGGGAATTTGATGATGCTGAGAAGCATTCTGCTGCCAATTACACAATTAGCAATCTAAAATAACACTCCTTGACTTTTAACCATATTTACTCAAATAGAAGACAATCCCCCCAATAATTAGATTCTCCATATGGAAAATTTATAAATTTGTTATCAAATTTTTCAGTTATAGAATCTCATTATTAGAGGTTTGCCTTGAATGTATCCCCTTCCTATTGCTACAGCAGGAAAAATAAATCTGAGGGGTCAGGTAGTGTAGAACAGTGAAAGTCCATACATGCGTCATGACCCGAGGTGAGAAGTTTCTAGAGGGTTTGAACTCTCATTCTTGATGAAATCATGACCTACTTTTAAGGTCTGGGCATGCACAGTGTATAATGGTAATGCAACTGTTTATCAATGTTGCTATGTTAATTATGATAATGTTGCATGTATTGAGTTGAAATAGTTTGAATGGATTGGTCCTTTTAAGTATTGCCCAGGTTTGAATTTGATTGGGTATTGTGAAACGGGTGATGACTGGACCAGCGGGTGAGAGACAGGTGGTGTGATTAGAAGGCTATAAATCCTGTCTGGAGCAGCCAGCAGGAGCTCTCAGGGTTCAGGGTCGGCCTCAGCCTCGCTCTCACTCAGGCTAGATGGTTCTGACTCCGGGCTCTTGGAGTGTGGAAGTTTGTCGAGTGCAGATTCCTTGCTGTGACCTGGTCATTGGGATTGAGTTCGCTGAGGATTACCTGTCTTGCGCTCTTTCCTTTGGGCTTCGGCTGTGGAAGCTGCAGTTGGGTAAAGTATCACCCTTTCCCTATTTGAGGTGCTAAGTACCTTAACAGGGAAAAGCTAGAAATCCTCATGGACTGTCAGAGGGTTTCTCCTGCTGACTAGGCCCAGGGCATTCTTGCTGCCATCTGTGGTTTCTGGGTTGTCTGTGAAGTTGCACAGCAGTTAACTGTGTAGTGACTGAAGCTCACTGTAATGTGTAGTTGATTGGTTGCATGACCAGGGACATCGGGTTTGGGATGTGCGTCGGGTTGTCCCGTTGGGTGTATTTTATTGTGTTACAGCTTGGGTGTTACAGGAATATTGCGTTGGGTAGTTGTTGCATGGGTTTTGTTGTGTAATACAACTTATATTATTCAACCTACCTGTGGTGTAGTGTGTAGCTACTCCTTTCTAACTCTGAGTGGGGTTGGGCAATAAATCAATGCTCAGGGAAATTAACTTACTTTAATGCCCCCAAACCTGACTACCTGTGGGTCATAGAGGATTAACGACCCTCTCAATTAATTAATTAATTGGCATCCCCACGGGCGGTCCTTCAGTGGTCCTGTTGCCCTCTGTTCCCCCAATTTTTCCCCCAGCAATTCCTGTCCCCTCTTCTATCAACTCTGCTCTCCCTGAGCACATGAAAGTGAGGAGCAAATTTGAAAGCAAATACCTTGAAATGAAATATGGCTGTAGCAATTTGCATACCAGTATCCATATACTAAGCTCCTCCAGAATTGATACATACCATCTTTTTTTTTTTAAACTGTTGCAAGTTTTACCACAGGTACTCCATAAACACACTTTTAAGCACTACTAAACTATGCATGATATTAGTTTAAAACCAAAGGCTCATGATTTACCATACAGTTCATTGGGCTGGACTCCAGGAGTGTCACCAGGACTTCAACCCATGGTGACTCCATGGCTCAGCACTGCTCAGTATGTGTGTACTCTAGATAGCCCCCACAAAGGTGAGTACTTAATTAGCCCCCCACTCATGACTGGAACCAAATGTTTTTGTCACGAGGCCTGGGATGCTGTAAAAATTATATACAGATGAGGTACAGGGCAACCTGGTCCCACTTCACATCATGGAGGATACGACCACACTAATCATGTATGCTAGGCTGAGAGTGAAAGCGACAGAGGCATTCTAGTGAACTGTTTGGAGCCCCATTTGATGTTTGCCAGACATTTAAGGCTGGTAAAGAAACAGGAATCACTGGACATGGGAAAGTTGCAGCCCAGCTGTGGGAGTGAAGAGGAAATTGAAATTATGTAATGTGATGGCTCACCATGACTTGATAAAAGAATTGGCACTCAGAGGAACTGTGCTTAATGGCTACTACCACATATTTTCTTCAGATGGGCTGCACTCACCTATCCTTCTGGTAGATTCCCATCAGTACCTTGGCCTTTTTAGCTGAGATCAAATGTAGCATGTGGCACCAAAGAGAGGATATCAAGGCTAGTTCTGGCCCTCCTAGTGCTGGCCTGGTATTACAGTACCTCCAAGGCCCAGTGCCAGTTCCATCCAAAAATGAACACCCCCCCCCTGTTTGTTTGGTTTTTTTAAGGGCCACACAAAAAAAAGGGTTCTCATCAATATGTTTAACCAATATGGGTCAGGTGCTTTATAGTCATGCTCAATGTTGGCTGCATTTAATCAGCTTCAGAGTTGGTTTCTATTGCTGAGCACATGCTGCTTTTGGCAGCAGTTTAATGATTGCCAATGGATTGAATAAGGTTTCGTTATATGTGATTTTAAGACAAAGGACTTTTTTCCTCTATGCCAACTGGCGGGAAAACCCTCCTCTCATATTTGAGTAAATACAGCATTTAGCTAATCTAAAATTACAGGGATATAAGAGAGTAACATTTTGTTGCTTGTGTAGGAAGTTTTAAGGCTGAGGTGAAAAGTTGAAGGAACTCATGCTTTCAGTGACTGAGAGAAGGGCACCCTAATGCTATGACAAGAAGCAGAAGTTTTAGTTACCTGTACAAGGATCCTTGGCCTTTGAGGTGAAGGAAAAGATATATTTTGCATAAAGTGGGATATATGCCTGAAAAGAAATTAAAAACAAATTGCTTCTGAATTTCACAGTTTCAATTTTCAATGCAATAGATAGTTTCTCATCTGATTTGCTTTAAGATAATTCTTTTTAATTCCCTTAAAACAGTCCAACAGAAAATCTGCAAAAACATTTTTGCAACTAGGTATTTCATCATATGGAAGACATTTCTTATAAACTTTATTTTTAAGTAGTAATAGTAGATCCTAAAGAGTAGCCCACATACTATCCTAAAGGACAAAGAAATTATACTGAGTTAAAAGGGGGAGGGATGACTTTCCATGAGTCTTATCACAGAGTAGGCCTATGCCTGATACTATCCCAGGTTAAACCCTGTTTATTCAGAGCTAAGATTAACTTTGTTTAAGATTGTTTAACTTCAAAATTGTGTAAGATTGCTTAACTTCAATATACCACAGGAGAGTACAGATAAAACATACAGTTACTGGAAACTACCCAATACATAGTAAATCCCTCCAACTCTTACACTCTACAATTTGTCCATCTGCCATACACTCAGGTACCAATTTTTCAAGAACAGACACAATGGATGAAAGGGACTTTCATTTTAAATTTTTACCTCTGAAATGCAATTAAATAAAACCCTTTTAACATGATTTCACATACATTCTATGAAATGTGTTCTCATAATCAGACATGTACTTAGCTTGCGTGCATTTAGAATCTATGCAAATCATAAGGTTTTATTTTTACACGATGACTGTTTTCCCCAAAATATAGCACTAACAGGAAGTTAGAACAGTGCACTACCTACTGCCTAGAAACAGGTATATTAAGAGACACTGTAAGATTTCTTATTGTTACTCTGAAGTCTGTTCTTTCCCACAAAACCAAACAAAACAGACGAGCAAAAAAAAAATCCCCTCTGATCAACTAAATTACTATTATCTCCATACTAAAATGGCAAGAGGACATTTCTCCCTGCATGCCAGCTCAAAGTAAGAAGGCATTGATACTAATCTTCTAACTGAAAGGGCAAATGTGAAGAGTTTTAGCAAACTTTCTACCTATACACTTTTACACTTCCTGTAGTGACTTCTAGGTGTGAGAATTTTCATGCCTGATCCAAGCAATTAACTTCCTTGCTTCCTTCCTCCTTTTCTTCCTCCCTCCCTCTTTGGACACCTCAGACCAGGCCCACTTGGAGCTGCATGGGGCGATCCTGAGCGTAAGACTCCCTGGCTTCCTATGTCTTGGCACGGATATCCCAAGCGAGGCCTTCCCACCGCTGCCGGTCACCCTGGCTGTGGCTGGCAAGCTGGTCAAGAGACCTAGCACCCAGCTGATGCTTCCCGTGCCTCTCAACAGTGACACAGGTTGCCCCTTTGCTTCCTTGCCCTATAGAAGCCTGTATGCTTGGGTTGTTCATGTCCACCATGCCCAGGTGCTGGCAAGCTGCCCTGATGCACCATGGTGACAGTGCCTGGGGCCACCAGATTCCCCACTAGCCCAACTCGCTTGACGCACACCTGTATAAGCCACCAACTGTCAAGAAGACTGGCGACCTG
Organism: Alligator sinensis; assembly: GCF_000455745.1. Lineage (NCBI taxonomy): Eukaryota > Metazoa > Chordata > Crocodylia > Alligatoridae > Alligator > Alligator sinensis. The sequence goes on along the minus strand of NW_005842856.1, from coordinate 520,537 downwards.
CAGTGGTGGTTGCTGCATGGCATCCTAGCCACTGGCACATTTGAGTCCCACTTTGACCTAGCCACCTCTATGGCCTGCCCTTCTGCCCCAGGGCCATTGAGGAGAGCCTCATTCACGCCTCCCTCAACTGTCCCTACCTCGGGCCACTCTTTGTCAACCTCGAACCGCCACTGTGGGTGCTGGGCAGGAGACTCTCAAAGAACACCTACATGTGCTCTTACCCATACAGGGTGGCCAAGCGGGGTGCTATCTGCCGGGCCAACTTTCTGCTAGGTCAGGCCAAAATGGCCGTCCTCAAGAGCTGCTGCAACTGGCTTGCTGAGACCGGCTCAGACGATGCCCTGTGGCGTTTTGGCCTTCTGGTGCAGGCGGGTCCCTCGCTGGATTTTGACCACACTGTGCTCCGGCAGGCACTGCCTGCCTTTGAGGCATGGTGGGCCCTTGAGTTGGTGCTGTGCCACGTGGAGGATGGCCATCTTCAATATGCGCTCTGATGGCATGACCAGTCTGGGCAACTGGGTGGGCTCGGTGGTAGACTGCAACTCCAGGCTGCTTTTTGCTCTCTTTTTTTTTTTTTTTTTTTTTACCAATCACCTTTCTATCTTGCTTATGTATACAGGTATGTAATATGGTCCTTTTGCTAGTTATAATAATAGTTTGTCCAGAGAGTTGTTCAGATTTAAAACATGCCCAAAATGGTCTCTTCATCCACTCGTGTACAAAAAAAATCTACTCTTACACTTTCCTGGTGTGCAAAAGAAACTAAAAATATTAGCGGGGAACCAATGGAAAACAACACCGGGAGACAAGAATGCATTCTCATTTGCACACCTTACTTATAAAGGGACCAAAATTTACATATCTCAGCTTTTGATGAAATGTAACAAAAAGCAATGATTAATATGTATGACACCTCTGCCATTTCTAGAAGAATAGTCATGCCCCTAACATACCCACCACCATATTAGGAGTTGTAATTTTTTTGGTCTTGCAGGGTCCTGTTTCATAGGAGCCTGGAAATCCTGCACTATACGGAAGTTAGAGATGATGCTAGCCCATCTGGGTCAGTTGCTAACAGTTAGAAATAACCTACAATATTATTTAAATATTATCCCAGAATTTCCTCTTCATTTTTCAGTGATTTCATACTGAATCAACACAAAAACAAATTTTCCCCTTTTAAATTGCAAATGTTTGCTTGGATCTGAAAATCTAGATGTTTTCTACTCGTCCTTAGGACAATCATCAACCAACAGCTTGTTGATATAACAAATGAGGCAGAATAAAATCCAGCTCACCCTAAGAGCTGTATTGGTTCTGCTGTGCTAACAATAGCAACAATGGATTCCTGTCAATACGGTGCGAGTCAATACAGTAGAAGCCAAACAAGCTCAAGTACAGAATAAAAATACCAGCTGAAGATGCTACTTTTAAATAAATCATCTCATTTTGAGCTAATGCTATATTTAAGTGCCTTGAAGCAATTTATAGGAAAACATTATACTTACTTTTCAATGGGAAGAGGATGAGGCCCAGAAACAGAAAGCTTGTAGATGAACATAAGAAATTTTCGAAAGGCTTCAAAGAAAGGCCAATGTGAGAGAAGGCAGATACATTTGTTGGAATTGATGGACTTGGCAGTAACCACTTTTCTCTCCACAGCTGTCAGGAGGCTCAGCTGCAATTGCTGCTTTTCTGTTAGTAGCTCCCGGGAATAAGGCTCATAAAACTGAATAGCTGCACCATAGACCTGAAGGACACAAAGACAAGGGGTTATGCCCTAGATTAAGCAGAAGGTCGAGCTTCATTTCTTCAGAGTATTCTTCACCACTTTATGTTTTTGTGGGTTTGTTTACATGTATGTCCCATGGCTAAGACTTCTAGTGTTACATCTATGTGCACATAAAGAAAATGTATATACATTACACAAAATAACTTTTATTTCTAGCTTTTCAGATCCCCCGCTGTTCTACTATTCCACTCTGCTCTTCTCCACCACTTCCCTCCAAAATTAGATGTGGTAAACTGAATTTCTTCAGGAGATTGTTAAACTGGCATGTTATAGAAAAACGCTGTTATCATACTTATTTTCACTCAATCCACCATCACGTACTGGCTTTAAGTTTAGAACCCATTTCACTTTTAAGTTTTTGACCGACGAGCAGCTTTTCTTAACACTTCACCTCTTTTGTCAAAGCTGCATACAAACTGAAATATCTTGGCAAACTGACAATGCAAAAATGAACACTGATACCATAAAATGTGTTCCCTCAAAGACAAAACATGCATATATGGCGCATACTTCATTTGTTCTTTATCAAGAAGACTTGCTAAGCTGGAAAAATGGTTTCAGCTTCCTTTATGATCAAGCAGTAATTTTAGGAGCAGTGATCACAAGAGTTGACCATCAGGAACTGTAGCAAAATACCGCTATACATGAGACAACTGAACATCTTATTAGGGATGGACTAAACTTCCCTTGCCCTTGTGGATGGAATTTGGAGCACCAGGAACAGCAATTTTAGTTTTTATGAAACCTGTGTATGTTTTGAGTTCATGGAACTAAACACCACAAAACTTTTCTTGTGCTATTTCCTTCCTGTCTGTCTGTACTGGACCTTCCTTTAGGGTGAAAATAAGCCTTCACGTGGATGTGACCTATTTCTTTAATGTCTATTTTGTTGTGAATTTTATATGCATCTGGAATCATCCCAAAATTCTTAAATTTCTAGAAGCAAAACATTATTTCACAGGAAAAGGAGATTACTTAGCTTTGAACAGTCAGCAGTGAGCAGTCAGCAGTGAGACTCCTTTTTCCATCATAATCCCATAAATAATGTCAAAATGTATGACAGATATTCAGTGGGACAACTGAAATTTCTCAAAATCTGACAACAAACATTCCATTGGACCCTCACATAACTCTAACTTAGCATAAAACCTGACAATGTGCATTTAAAATAAAATGCAAAATATACTGTACTATGCCCTACCTTTTCTGCAGAAGAACCAGTCAGTACAAATGTTGAGAACACTGGTAGTGGATATTTGGTTTGAGGATCCCAGCATTCAATAGTAGCTCCCATTGGAAGGCAAAATAGAGGAACAGATTCTGACAATGGGAATGACTCATAATCCTCCTCTGGATATCTGAAAATCAAGCCTTTCAGAGAGACATTAGTAAATGCATTTTCAATAATCTGCAAGTCCTGAACAGACGAATAACAATATGCTTCCTATAAGTATACATCAACTGAACTGTTAAATCAGCCACAGCAGCTGTGTATACTCCCATTAAACTGAGAAATTAAAGTATCTAATTGTAATGTATTCAACGCTCCATGGAAAACACACCCTCACTATTTGTAATTGTTCAAACAAGTACTAATTGTAAAAAAAAAAATAAGTCATGAGTGAAAGTGTTGGCTTTGAACCAAGTAGGAGCTATTTTGGTTTCTTCCTTAAAAATAAGTAAACCATTTAAGTGGTTACATTACAAAGAAATTCCAAGGAAGGAACTCAACATATATACTAGCAATATATTAGCTCAGCAGGGTTAAAGTTCCTTGGAATACCAAGAAGACTCATCGACTGGAAACATACCTGAAAGCTTCAATGAGTTTACACTAATCCCCTGTTTGCTTGACTTGTCAACACAGAAGTGCAACTATTAAGCAACTTCCAGGCAATGCACCTAGCTTCAATTCCAGAAAACTGCACACAATCATGAACATACCAGTATTACTTATCAGAGTTACAATATAGCAGCTTATTTGGCCCCACAGGACAGATCCAGCCCCTGCAGTTTCTTGTGATCTGGATGATCCACCTGCAGTGGCAAGGCAGGGGCTTATTTGTGTGGCTTCCAGAGCTGTTGCACTTGCATACATAGCTCTGAAACCCAAAGAGTAAATGATGCCACCCACTACCCACTACTCCTTTTTCCCGGCTGCCCATTTGAGTTGCAGCAGTGACTGAAGACCCCAAATTCAATGGTGGGTAAGAGGGTGAGGATGAGTAGTTGCAACATTTACTGGCTAGGAGCCATACCAAATGCAGCAGCTCTGGTAGTCACACAAGCTACAATTTATTCCAACACAGGCCACATGCAGCCAACAGGCTGCCATAAAGACACCCCTGTTATGTAGCATCCTCTGACACAACCTGTGCTTTCCACTTCTACTCATGAAACAAACTCTGGCAATCTGTCTCAGTCAAGAGGTGAAGAAAGAGGCCATCCCAGGATTTCTGCTGTCTGTACATGCAAAGGGGAGATTTTTTTAGATTTTATTAATGTGATTTTCAAGGAGTAAGAGTAGCAACCGCAAATTTCCCAGCCATTTCTTAGTTGAGACATTCTTCAGCTCTTCTTCACCAGAACAGATTAGCAGGTTGCAGCAGAGGAGAAATGTACCTAACCCTCCCAAAATATAAAAAATGCTCTGACAGCTATGAGAAAAACAGAAGGAAGCATGTAAAAAGTTGCCTAGAGCCTCCAAACATGTCTTCTGCCCAAAATACTCAAGATCAAAAAAGAAGCTTTTCACTATACCCACAAACCTTGGAAGTCTTTGATTTAAGGCTGCCAGACTGCCAAGTTTGTCGAGGTAAACCATAAAAATAAAAACCAAAAGCAGTTAAAACCATATGTAACAAGGTACGAACTTCAGATATTTGCTCAGACTTTTGCCTGAGGAAACCAATATAAACCAGAGGACAGGATTATAGAGTTTGTTTTGGTTGACCTACAGCAGATCTCTGCCCAGCAGTTTGACAGCAAACAGATTTTTATAAGCTGAAGAATAGATAAATAATAATATTACCCAGGACATTTATGTACCGCTAATGTATTTACAGAACCCGCTTTCAAAAGGGCTGACTTAAAATTACTTACCAGCTTTATATGCTATTGAGTTGGAAGCTGGCACAGACTTTTTGTAACAAAGGTACACACTGGACCCCCACTGTAAAATACAGAATTAAATTTCATCAAAGCCTATAGAAAAAGCCACCAAAACAATTACAACAGATTAAGTGTTTGAATCTATACTTACAAGTAAAGCACAGATATTTAAATAAAAATAATTAAAAGTATTGAAAAGCCTTACAAAGCAACTTACATCAACATTCAGAATTCCCATACTCATTATTAAAGATAAAAGTAAAACTTGAATAACGCGTTGCGTTGCTGAACATTCAAACATACTGATAATTAGTATAAGAGAATCAAAATAATTGTAGCTTTCACGCTCTCTAGCATTTCCTTCCTTTGCTCATGTAAATCAGACCTTTGGATAGAAACCATCATTGGAAATTTGGCCCCAAATTTAATTTTTTATAATCATAAGCTTAAGAGGCAAAGGAAATATTGGCAGTGTTTTATACTATTTTATGGAATCGTAGAAGTGTTTTAAACGACCATTCTCTTCTTGCAGCATTTTAAGATTGAAACATTAATACTGAAAGCAAAGCAGACTATACAAATAAAAACAAAACAGACTTAACATCCAACCTCAATGGAAAGCACAAGAAGAGAAAAATGTAAGCAGAACATTGGATTCTATCACTTTTGAATATTTTGAATAGACAAGCAGCACCGGTATCAAATAAATATCTGTTTACAATGCACATTTTTTGGTTGGCTCAGAAGGACAGATGGAAGGACGGACGGACTTTTAACTACTTTATTCAGAGGTTCGGTGTACAAAAAGTTGGTCCCTCTGGGGTCCAGGTCCAATATACAAAGCAAAGACAAACAAATTACCATCAAAACAAGAGTGCCGTGTCATTATATTCATAACATCACACAGTGACAGACACCTTTGCTGTATTACACATCATGCCTAACATGCCATTATGCAGTCAGGACAGCAGACACACGGTCGTACAGGCCAAAGCCCTCTATGAACAAACGATTCCTACCCTGCTCTATCCAATCATACACGTAACAACACCTTAAACTTCCCACACAAAGAAGAAAGCAAAAAGCAGCCTGGTGAGGGCCCAGGGCGCAGCACAATCTGGGAGTCGCAGTCTGCCACCAAGCCTGCCCGGTCGCCCAGACTGGTCATGACATCAGAATGCGTATTGAAGACGGCCGTCCTCCACGTGTCACAGCGCTTCCTCAAGGGCCCAGCATGCCTCCGAGGCGGGCACCACCCACTGGAGCACAGCGTTCTCAAACTCCAGTGAGAGGCACGCCCGCACCAGGAGACCAAAAAACCAAAGGGCATCATCTGAGCCGGTCCCAGCAAGCCGGTTGCGGTGGCTCTGGAGGACGGCCACCTTGGCCTGACCTAGTAGCAAGTTGGCCAGACAGACATTGCCCCAATCGGCTGCCCAGTATGGGTAGGAGCATATGTAGCTGTTCTCTGAGAGGCGCCTGTTCAGTGCCCACAGTGGCGGCTCGAGGGTGACAAAGAGCAGCCACAGAAGGGGACACTCGAGGAAGGCATGAAAGAGATTCTCCTCAATGCCCCATGGGCAGAAGGGGCAGGTCACCGAGGTTGCTGGGTCAAAGTGGGATGCAAACGTGTCTGTGGCTAGGATGCTGTGCAGCAATTACCACTGTAGGTCGCCAGTCTTTTTGGCAGTTGGTGCACATACAATGTGCACCAAGCCGGGTGGGCCAGGGGGAATCTGGCGGCCCCAGGCACCGTCGCCACAGTGTATCGGGGTGGCCTGCCAGTGTAGTATAAATTTTTGCATATTAGTTATTGTGTTTAAGTTATAATAGTATTGAATTGATCAACCTCTACGATTGTATGAACAACTAAAACTCCATTTCGTGCTTGTTCCCTCCTTGACATGAGTAGATGAACTTTGTATGCCCTATGTACGTGTCTGTGTGAGACAGTGAATGGTGAAAGAATAGTAACTATATGCATGCAAACAGTAGAAGATTTAACTGATTGTATAAGCAACAAGGCGCCAATGTATAAGTTACCAGATCGTAAACTAATTAAGCTAATTAATGGATGTCTGAATCAAGTTCAAAGAAGATAGCGAGAAGAAGGAATTCTGCATATCTTGCCTGCCATTTGAACTACACAGTGCTTCAAGGACATAATGCTTCAAGGCACAGATACCAACTACACAATGACTGGAATGACCTCATTGAAGATATACGAGAATGACCTAAAGACTGAGCATGGAAAAAACCCAATGCTAAACAAAGACTTGAAATCCCTATAAAAGTGGGATGCAGACAAGTCAAGACAGGGAATCCACTCTCTACAACCTCATGGAGCACAGGCATGCATGTCTGTTCTTCCCCTGCTCCTATCACCCTCAGTAAGCCCAGACCCGGCCATCCAGTGCTAATATTGAGTAACATCTGCTGGTAGCTATAACATCTTACTGGAGTGGTTTTGTCTGTATGTCTGTCTATGGATGCTTGTGTATGTCTGTTTGTATGACTGGTGTGTCCAAACTTATGTATCTGCTTCATGTAACCAATAAACACAGCATTTTTGCCTTATCTCCTCTTTAAGGTCTCACTCTTAATTTGAGCTATTGGCAATTTTAAGTAACACCAGCACTTGGGTACAGCAGACGTGAACCACCCAGGAATAAAAGCTTCTACGTGACAGAGAAGCAAAGGGGCAACCTGTGTCACTGTTGGGAGGCATGGGGAACGTCAGCAGGTTGCCAGGCTCACTGGCCAGCTTGCTGGCCATGGCCAGGGTGACCAGCACCATGAGAAAAGCCTCACTCGGGGCATCTGCAGTGTGGGAGATCTGGCATGCCTGGAGATGGTCATCTAGGGTGGCTGCTGCCTCCGGTGGAGGGCAGCCTGGATGTCATGCACATGGCCCATGCTGCAGACAGAGTGCATGCCTAGCTGGGTGGTTAGGACCTCGGGTGGTTAGGAGATGGCCCAGGCGGAGGACATGCGCCTAGATGAGGCTGGCAGAGGCCAGGCTCAGCACAGGGTGCCACAGGGCTGGGTTGTATACCAGGGGTTCCCTCAGCAGCTGTGGGAAACAGATGCTAGGCCTGGGGCTGGAGGTGGAAGGTAGCCTGCCAGGCTTGTACCACACCTCAGTAGAAGGCTGGAAGCACCGCCCAGTTCAGGAGTGTGAGGACCAGCAGGAAGAGCTCCCAGTCGAAGCCGAGGGCCCCCACCCTCTGCAGGAACCGGCACGCTAGCTGTTGCCAGGGTAAGCACTCCTCACCATAGAGGAGTCTCTGAAGGGCTTGCAGGTGGAAAGTGGCCATCTTGCTCACCAAGTCAACCAGGCTCTGGCTCCCCTCGGCGACAGGTAGGCTTGTGGGAGCCAGTGGCACCCATCCCAGAAAAGTCTATCAGGAGGTGCTAGAGTCTCTCAAGTAGGTCTGATGGCGGGTTGAGTACAGCGCACCGGTGCCACAAGGTCACTGCCACCAGGTTGTTGGTGATGAGGACACGTCCACGGTAGGAGAGGCTGGGTAGGCACCAGTGCCACCACTGCAGGCGGGCTTCCACCCCCTCCTCAAGGCCATTCCAGTTGTGCGCCATGAAGGTCGGTGGCCCCAGGAACACGCCCAGGACCTTGAGGCCCTTGCGGCACCAGGTGAGGCCCCCTGACAAATCTGGTGGGGTCACACTGGTCCATGTGCCAAGCAGCAGGGTATCACTCTTGGCCCAGTTGACACAGGCTGAAGAGGCCCGCTCTCATAGGCTCACTGGCAGTCTGTCAGGGCACACACGTCTTCCTGGGTGTTGAGGAAGATGGTCACGTTGTCCGCATATGCTGACAGCAAGAGCGGAGGGCCAATGGACAGGCCCATTGCCAATGGCAGGGCCACACTGTTTAGATGGTGCCGCAGCGCGTGCAGCAGCGGCTTGATGGCTAGGGCATACAGCAGGCCTGACAGGAGGCTGCTCTGACGGTTGCCCCCGTGTGCAGGGAATGGAGCACAGAGCATGCCGTTCACCTTGAGCAGGCTGGAGGTGTCTTGGTACAAGACCCAGAGGGCCCCGGTGAAGAGTGGCTTGAAGCCAAAGGCCTCCAGGGTCTGGAAGAGCTAGGCATGGCCCACACAATCAAAGGTCTTCTCCTGGTCCATAGAGATGAGGCCAATGTCAAGGCCAAAGAGTTCGCTGGCTGTGAGTAGGTCGTACAACAGGAACAGGTTGTTTTGGATGGTCCTGCCTGGCACACAGTAGCTCTTCCTAGGCCCAGTGACGGAGGCCATGATGATGCAGAGGTGCTTTGTCCAGAATTTTGTAGTCTGCACACAGCAGGGAGAACAGCCGCCAGTTCTTAATGCAGCCAAGGTCTCCCTTCTTGGGCAGCAGCGTGAGCACTGCTTGGTGGCAGCTAATCGGCAGGATCTTGTCAGCAAGGCTCTCCTGGAAAATGCACAAGAGACAGGGGCTGAGGAGAGGCCAGAAGGTCTTGTAGAACTTGGCAGGTAACCCACCGAGGCCTGTGGTTTTGCCGGAGGTGAGGCCAGCTGCAGTGGCTGCCAGCTCCTCCGCAGGCAATTCCCGCTCAAGCTCACTGGTTTCCAGAGCACAGAGACATTGCAGGCCTTGTGGAGTTCCCGCGTGGCCTTAGGGCAGGATTGCTCAGCCACAAACAGGTCAGGATAGAAGGTGACAGCGTGCTCACATATTTCGCCCAGGATCGTAATTACCCAGCCCTTGGGGGTCTTGAGGTGATCTAAGATTTTGCTTGCTGCTTGCCACCACTCCAGGTTGAAGAAGTGGGTTGAAGCATCAGTTTCAGCCACCTCTTGGCAGAGGGTGCAGATCCTCGCTCCAGGGGCAACACTCTCCGCCAAGTCACACGAGCATTTGCTGCAGAACCAGAGGCTCTTGCACAGCACCGCATCGCTGCCAGCAGCCAGCAGGGCAGCCTCGAGATCTGCCACATCCTCCTCCAGCTCTCAGATATGGCGGCACAGTTCATTTGTGGCCAGCTGGGTGTACTGCTGGCAAAAAGCCCGTATCTGTACCTTGCCCACATCCCACCATAGCTTCCAGGAGGAGTAGCTCAGTCTTGCGGCCTCCCAGCCCCGCCAAAAATGGGCGAAGCGGTACCGGAAGTAGGAGTCCTGAAGTAGGCTGATGTTGAAGCACCAATAAGGTGCCTGCGGGCAGGCTCTCCTAGGTAGGCTCAGTTTACAGCAGGCTAGGCCATGATCTGATGAGCCTGAGGGAACAATGCGGGCCCTGTGCAGGAGTGGCAGATGGTGCCTGGTGACATAAAAGGTGGTCAAGGAAAGCCACAGTGAGACCACCAGCACTCATCCTGGCCTGGGTGTACTGGCGCACATCAGGATGCAGGGCTCACCAGACGTTGACAAGGTCCATGGTCTCCAAGGCAGACTGCAGCTTGCAGACTGAGAGCAGGTGAGGCTCAGGCCTCGTGTGGTTGAATGAGGTGTCAATGGTGCAATTAAAGTTCTTGCCTATGAGGAGCAGGTCATCATCCTCACTAGCATCGCGCAGGAAGGTGGCCAGGGTCTTGAAGAAAGTAACCCTCTCCTGGCCATCAGCGGGTGCGTAGACGTTGACGAGTAGCAGGTGGTGTTGCGCTAGGGCAGGAGTGGGCAAAATGAGGCCTGCCAGGCCATTCTATCTGGCCCGTGGGGCCCCTAAAAATTTAGAAAATTAATATTTATCTGCCCCTGGCTGCCTGTCATGCAGCCCTCGATGGCTTGCCAAACTCAGTAAGCGGCCCTTCGCCTGAAATAATTGCCCACCCCTGTGCTAGGGTGATATGGACAGTCAACAGGCGGCCTGGGATGACCTCCCATGCCACTGCCATGTCAAGCTGTGGAGTAAGTCAGTTGTGGCGATAGGAGAGTCGTGACCCCACCACTGAGGTTGGTGCCGTGGCTCAGGAACAAGTAGCCTTGCCAGGCACTGTGCCAAGCCACCTGATTGAGCCCACTGGAACATGTCTCCTGGAGGAAGGCGACGGCCAGCCATTTCTGGTGCGGGAGCTCCAGGAAAGCCTCCTGTTTCATCGGATCTTGACAACTGTTGATGTTAAAAGTGCCAATGGTCGTGGCTGCCATGGGTGTGGGTAAGGGAGATGAAGAGCGAGGTAAGGTGTAGGTGGAAAAGTGAGCACCCAAGACCAGAGCAAAATAGTAGAGACAGGTCGGGGAAGGTCTATCCTGCCCTGCTCTTCTCCAGGGACCACCCCCCCAGCCCCACTCATCTCTCACCTGCTGTGCAAGCTTCTCCAGACAGTAAGCCAGCTGCCGGGTGCCTAGATCTTACTGCGTAAGTTTGGCCACAGCTCTAGCAGCCTTGACCAAGAGCTTAGGATCTGTGCACCACTGAGTGATGCACATTCTTCTGTTCTTTGGTCTGCTTCAAAAAGGCCAGGAATCTCCCATAGTTGGGGGGAACCCATGGGGGTCTGCCAACATGGGCTGGACATTCCCAACAGAAGAACGGCGAGGCTACACCCCAGGTGGAAGCTCACCCACAAACGCAGTGTCTACATCCTCAATGTCTAGACACATCAGCCTCCTCTCATTGTGCAGGTCGAGGACTGGCACCAGGAGAGTGATCCCCACCTTCTTAGGGGGAAGAGAGGTCATCCTGCTCTTGAGGTCGCTTGTGAAACTCAGAAAGCTGGATCTCCATTTCACTAGCTTCCCCATCCAATCCGGTAGACTGGGACAAGACTAAGAGGTCAGACTCCTCTGCTGCTCCCTTGGTGAGGTCTCCAGAAGAGAGGCATTCTTTATCATCTTTACTGCCACCCGACTCTGGAAGCTGGGAGAGAGGCGAGGGGTTGGTGACCCCTGCTGTTGCCTCTTCTGCCACCAAGTAATCCCCGTCTGCAGTCATGTGCAATGGGATCGCCAGCAGGACAGCCGGAGTAGGGTCAGGCTCTCCAGCGGAGGTCCCCCCGCCGCAAGTTGAGGAGGGTCCTGGTGGGGATGGGGTGTCCTGAGAGGCCCCCTTCATCTTTCTTTCCTTGTTTTTCTTCTTAGTGGCAGGTGACCTCCCCTTCGTAGGGGACAGATCGGACCACTCCCAGTCCGCTCCCCTGGGGCCAGCCACCTCAGACAAGGCCGTGGTGAAGGACGGTCGGAAGGAGGCCTGAGCCCCATCATCCAACAGGGCCCTGGCCACCCCAACTGCCTCAGCCAGGGCGGCCAGGGGGCAAGTGGAGGCATCAGCCCTTCCACCTGGTGGAGCCTTTGCACCAGGGGGAGGGGGGATGGGCACTGTAAGTGGGATAGGCAGGGGAGAGTGCTGGGTAGTAGTCCCAGTCCCTCTGCTGGATGGTGCTCTCATGCCGGAGATCCCAGCTCCTCAAATGGACGGGGGTGAAAGGAAGTCGGGAAGAGATCCCAGCCTCCCTGGGCGGGGCCTGTGTCCCAGAAGTGGATGCACCATCTTTTGGCGCCACTGCAGCTGCCAATGGTCTGGCTGCTTTCCTTTGTGGGCACTGGGCTGCTAGGTGGGAAGAGCTACCACACTGGAAACACGTGGTCTCCCCCAAGGAAAAATACATCACAAATCTGTCGAGCATGAGGTTCAAAAAGCAAGGCAGAGACTGGGGGCCCTCCCTGAGGAGCATGAAGACCTGCCGCTGAAAGAACAGGACATGCTTTGGCTTTGGGTCCTTGCTTCCAATCATCAGTCGGCAAAAGGGACTCGTAGGAACCCCATCAGAAGCTGGCCAACGGACTCGAGACCTGTTGGAAAGGTGTGGGGGCATGTTGGAAATCACCACCCTCACCGCCTGGGTGTCCAGGGGGGCGTGACAAGGTAGTGTATGCCTGCAATGTCCAGGCTCTCCGCAAACACCCTGTCGACCAGGATGGGAGCGCTCAAGTAAATCACTGGGACCATGTTAACACGAGCTGCATAACATCCATTACATCGTCCCAGGAGAACAGCTAGGGCACCTGTGCAGACCTCGACCCCGACATAGGGAGCGGTATGAACCCTCAGGCCATGGTTAAGAGGGAGATTTTGCAAGGCATCCCCGTGCCAGCCACTGGCTATAGGAGGGGCCATTCCTGCCAG
>NW_005842856.1:505665-507532 GCF_000455745.1 Alligator sinensis | reverse complement strand
TCCCAAAAGCTAAAACTAAGGGAATGAAAAAGAAATTGTATATATAAACTACAGAGATAATGGTCTGGGAATGTGGCCATAAAAAGCAAAAAGCGAGGGGCATAAGTACCCAGGAAGAGAGAAAAAAAGAATGAAACAAAAAAAGAGAAAAAAGGGTGGAATTAAGAGCACCCCTTGGAAGGAAGAAAGGAAAGGACTGACTTTTTAGCTACTTTATTCAGAGGTTCGGGGTAGAAAAAGTTGGCCCCTCTGGGGTCCAGGTCCAATATACAAAGCAAAGACAAACAAATTACCATCAAACCAAGAGTACCATGCCATTATATTCATAACATCACAACGTGACAGACACCTTCATAGTATTACACATCGTGCCTAACATGCCATTATGTGGTCGGAACACCGGCCACACGGTTGTACAGACTAAAGCCCTCTGTAAACAAATGATTCCTACCCTGCTCTATCCAACCATACACATGCCAAAACCTTCAACTTCCAACACGAAGAAAAAAAGCAAAAAGCAGCCTGGTGAGGGCCCAGGGTACAGTGAGAGCTTGGAGTTGCAGTCTGCCCAGTCACCCAAACCGGTCATGACATCAGAGCGTGTACTGAAGACAGCTGTCCTCCACATGGCACAGCGCTCCCTCAAGGGCCCAGCATACCTCAAAGGCGGGCACTGCCCGCCATAGCACAGTGTGCTTGAAGGAAGGAAAGGAAGAAAGAAAAACAGTAAGAAAGAAGCTGCAAAGTAGACAAATGCAACTCACAGACAGAAAAACTGGAAGTAAAAAGGGGAGGGGACAGAGAACAGAAAAAAAGAAAAACCACTGTGAAAATACAAGAAAAAATATCAGAAAGGGAGGTAAACAAAAGTAAGAGACCTTTAGACAGGTGAGAGTCAGAAAAGAAAAGAGACAGAAAGCCAGAGAGTCTTACGCTCAGGATCACCCCATGCAGCTCCAAGTAAGCCTGGTCTGCGGCATCCAAAGTGGAAGGAAGGCAGGAAAGCAGGAAAATGCCCATTTCAGTGGAACTTAAGAGGAATAGTCTGTCAGTGTTCACATTGAGAAAGTGAGTGGTAAACTCATGGATATAATCCTGGCAGAGGTACCCAAGGAAGAGCTGAAACAACAAACTAAAATGTCGTAAGTCATACTCAAAATGAAAATATACAGAGTAACAGTGAAATACATGCAGCAATAACAGTAACAAGAATGCAAAAAACCTTCCTGCATTGTCCCAGTTTCTGAAAGACTGAAAACTTTAAATAAAGTCAAGTTCATGCTCACCATGCCACAATTTAAGTTCTTGTCAACTCTGCAGAATGTATGGGGAGGGGTTTCTCCTTTGCTGGTCACAATAACACAAATATCTGTTACAGCCAAAGAATTCTGAGGCCGAACAGGAGGAGCCCTTCGAAAGGTAATAAAGATTCTTTGGGAAGTAGCTGAACTGTTGTTAACATTGGCACATCGGCCATATGGAGTAGCCTGGATCACCTCGCAGCCTGAAATCACCCGTTCTTTCCCTTCATATAGAACTCTGTAAAGAGGAAGAACACAGAGAGTTACAACATTACCTACTAATAAACAGGGATCCTGGTTTTCAATTAATAAAATCCCCAACTTTTGGATTTGAAAAAGTAACCCAAAATCCACATTTTTCCATGATTAAAATGAAGCAGCACCAATCTATCTATCTATCATAAAAGCCGAAGTCTGTCTGCCTGTCTGTCCATTAACACTTTATTTGCACTGATGGGCTGATGGAAACAACCAATCAGAGTGCAAATACAGAGTTCAGACAGGAAGTGGCGGTGTGGCAAAGAGCCACCATGATGGTGGGGACACAGGGGATGGAGTGGGGATGG
>NW_005842856.1:504783-505634 GCF_000455745.1 Alligator sinensis | reverse complement strand
GGGGTCCGGGCGCCTCGCCCCCCCCCCCCCCCCCGCCCTGTTCCCTGGAGGTGGCAGCAATGGAGCAGATGGAACGGAAGCTGGCAGTGGATATGGCAGCAGCGGTACAGGAGGAGTAGGGTTGGGATGCCACAGGGAGGAGGGAGCCTGGCCAGCAGCACTGGCCTCGGCCCCCCACCCTGCTCTCTGCAGGCAGTGAATACGGTGGCTCCCCTGAGGCCAGCACTGCAAGCCTTGTCCCCTCTCTCCCGCACTGCTCCCTCCCAATGCGGGGGATGGGTGGGGAGCAGTGGGCCTGGGACGATGCAGGGAGGGCTGGGGGGGATGGGAGGAGTGGACCTGGCCCCAAAATGGTGGCAGGGAGGGTGCGGGGGCGCACCAGGCCTGGCCCCACCCCGAAATGGAGGGTGGGAGAGAATGGCCCTGAAATGGCAGCAGGGAACATGGGGGTGGGCTACATCTGGCACCGGCCCCATAATGGTGGCAGGAAGGGCAGGGGGGAATGCCAGGCCCAGCCTGGCCCCAAAACAGAGGGTATGGGGGGTGCACCTGCAACAGCAGTGGGGAGGGTGCGGGGGCCAGGCCCGGGCCAGCCCTGCAACGGAGTGGGAGAAAGGGGGAGGCACCCTGCTTTCCGGATGAGGGGAGTGGCAGGGCTGGATGCTGGGCTCTGACCCTGCTGACCCGGAGCCGCGCCCCTGTCCCCCCCCCCCCCCCCCAGCCAATACGGCAGGGCCCCTCCCCACCCCCCGAGGCCAGTGCTGTTGACCTTGCCCCTTCTCTCTCCCACACTGCTCCCTCCCAAAGCAGGGGGGTAGGGAGCAGCGGGGCCAGCTCCAAAACGGTGGGCG
>NW_005842856.1:503714-504677 GCF_000455745.1 Alligator sinensis | reverse complement strand
GAGTGGGGGAAAGGAGGCAGTGGTGTGAGGGGGGGAACGATGCCAGGGCTACCATGGTGAGGGGGGAGACAGGAGGAGTGGTCTTGATGTAATCTTTTTTTATGGTATATCTAGCTTTTGCAAATTATATCTAACTGAATACTTAAGGCAGCTTGCTGGTGCTGGGAGGGGTGTGGTATATGTATGTTAAGGAACGCTTGCCCGCTGGGAAAGAAACGCCACGTAGGCAAGCCTAGGCAAGTACGGACATGTTCTGTGGCTAAAGTAATATGCGCATGGGCTAAGAAAAGGCAGCCAATAGTAATGGTACAGCGTGTTAAGTGGGAGAAAGCTATATAAGGCTGAAGCAAGCCAAATGGGGTGGTGCTTGCTTTGTGAACGATCACCAAGCACCCCTCTCTGCGCAGACTTGAAACAATAAAGATTAAGTTGAATCCTCCACCCCTGTGTGTTTATTGGCAAAAGCGCACCGGGCACAAACTCACAGTGTCCTTTGGGGACAACAATTTGGCGACCCACATGGGACCCCATTGACCGCCTTGCCCGGTCCACCTCCTCGGCTCAGGCAACAGCTGTGGACGGCACGAGGACCAGGCGCCACCGGCTCTTTTCGTCGGAGGTCTGACCGTCTCCTGGTTGTTTGACGGAGCCGTGGAGGGGCACAACGGCGCAACGCTCGGAGGACCAACTTAATCCGACGGGACGAGGGAGGTCTCAACGGACTGGTGAGTGTCTCTTTTGATTTACAGATAGGTTGAGTAAGAGAGGCGGCTTTAAAAGTTCTGACTGTGTAGACGCCCTAGGAGAGTGAGATCGGGTGGCAGTCCCGTGAACTCCCTTTAATCAGTTTGGTTCTGAGGCTGAGCAGCGGTCGCCATCCGGTAGTTGGATAATGGGAAGTAACCAGTCTAAGATTCCACCCTGCAGTCCCTTAGGATGCATTTTGAAAAATTGGCCAAAGTT
>NW_005842856.1:500487-501374 GCF_000455745.1 Alligator sinensis | reverse complement strand
ATCCACCCAGGGTACCACAGTATCGATTAAAATTGGAAGCTTGGAAAGGTTTGGAACCGCTTATAAAGCGATTCCTCGAACATGGCTTGCTCCGGGAGTGCCAATCGTCCTTTAATACCCCCATTTTACCTGTTCAGAAGCCCCACAGTAACGAGAATCGTTTTGTGCAGGACCTGAGGGCTGTAAATAAGGCGACGGTGACCCTTCACCCGGTGGTACCGAATCCTTATACCTTGCTGGCTACGTTGTCTGCAACAGACAGATGGTTCACAGTCCTGGATCTGAAAGATGCCTTTTTCTGCATCCCACTTGAAAAGAACAGCCAGGAAATCTTCGCATTTGAGTGGGAAGACCCAAATACTAGGAGAAAAAACACAATTGTGCTGGACTGTCTTACCACAAGGTTTCAAAAACAGCCCCACCATCTTTAGTACAGCCTTAAGTACTGACCTCCAGAAGTGGGACAAGGGACCATCGGGGACCTTGTTACAGTATGTCGACGACTTGTTAATTGCAGCTGCCACCAAACAAGAGTGCCATCAATTGACCGTGAGCTTGCTGAACTTCCTGGGACAAGTGGGGTACCGAGTATCCCGGAAGAAGGCCCAGATAGAGCAGGAGAAGGTACGGTACCTGGGATTTGATATCTCGCAAGGCCAGAGAGCACTGGGTCCTGAGAGAAAAGAGGCTATCTGCTGAATGGTGGCTCCACAGACTAAGAGACAGTTAAGAGGCTTCTTGGGAATGGCAGGATTCTGCCGAATCTGGATCCCCAACTTTGGACTAATAGCCAAGGCTCTTTATGAGGCTACCACTGGCCGCGAGGGAGAACTGCAGTGGACAGCAGAATGCCGAAAGAGCTTCGACACCATCAAGCGGGCCCTCAT
>NW_005842856.1:487845-499645 GCF_000455745.1 Alligator sinensis | reverse complement strand
GGGGTCATAAGAGAAAATCGGCGGGCTGATGCTGCAGCAAAAGGAGCCGCTAGAGAACCAGTCCAAAAGACTCCAATACTGGCATTGGTGCCTCAAGTGGTACTACCAGAAGGACCCCCGAAGTACACTGAAAAAGAAAATCAACTTGCAGAGAAACTGGGAAGCAAGGAACGACGAGATGGATGGTGGGTTTTGCCCGAAGGGCAGGTCTTGGTGCCAAGATTGATTCTCGGTAAAGTGCTCCAAGAATATCACCAGAGCACTCACTTGGGTACCGACGCCATGACCCAAGGTCTCCGAAGAATTGTAGTGGGACCCAGAATGAGGAAGATGGCAGAACAGATAGTGCGAAGATGTTCTGTCTGTTGTGCCAACAACCCTAAGATTTCCCCCAAACCTCCACCGGGAACAGGGAGACAAGGACTGCTAGCAGGCGAATGCTGGCAAATAGATTTCTCTGAAGTTCCTAGGAAAGGACACTACAAGTACCTATTGGTACTTATAGATACTTTGACTGGATGGACCGAGGCTTTCCCGTGCCGAACCACTCAGGCGAGGGAAGTAGTTCGAGTGATGCTAAAGGAGACAATTCCACGATTCGGAATTCCGGAAGGACTGGCCTCGGACCAAGGGCCGCACTTTGTGTCAGAAATAACCCAAGGAGTTTCCCGAGCTCTGGGAATACATTGGGACCTTCACACAGCTTGGAAGCCACAGTCTAGTGGGCAGGTAGAAAGGATGAATCAGACACTAAAGATTTGGGGTTACTTTTTTTAAATCCAAAAATTGGGAATCTAATTATTGGAGTGGCAGGCAAGAGGGATTTTTATTTTTAAATCAGAGAAAGCCAGGATCCCTGCTAATAAACACACTTATATCAGGTTATCTGTATAGGCACAGAGGCTGGCCTTTTAGGATTGTGGTTAGCTTGGCATATGGCCAAGTCATTACCGTGCATGAAGTTTGTATTCTTAATGACAGTTTCACAAGAACCTGGGCAAAATAACAGTATAGTTAACAGATAACTAACATTTGCAGAGAAACTTTAAAAAAAAAAAGAGACTTAATTAAAGATTGGTAGGTCTTCGCCATTTCTGAAAGTCCAGCCACTTAATGTAGGTGTCTAACTACAGGAGGAGTAAGTGTTGCGTTGTCAGAGGCAAAGCAAACTTTCATAATATTTGCTCATGTTGTACTTTGCTATATCTTATGCTACGTGTTTATCAGCATTCAGAAGCATTACATTGTCACTGAAATCATTCCAGTTGTTGTTAAGAGAAATGTTGGAGGCCTTGGGGAACTTTTAGAAAAAGTAAACCAGCAGATTTGAGATTCATGGTTTGTTTGGGGCTCTGTAAGACTTACCCTAAAAACTACCCATTTTTAATTGGCTAATGTTTTCTGTTTAAATACCTTCTAGGAATACAATTAGTTATATGTATGTTTGGTAGAAAGTGAGTCACTGGGCTATGGCCAGTGGTAAGAAAAGCAGCGGTCAAGCTATACCACAGCATATAACTAAAGCTCATGTCCTCCTCCCACACACAACAAAGTAATGGTTTGGTCTAATCCTTTCTATAGCACTCATGAAGCACTTGCACATTCAGAAAAGTGTCAGATTTAACAAATGTACTTTCCGTACCCTAAAGGCTATCATCACTAAGGATACAAGCTAATTATTTTCTTTTTCTTATTTCCAAGGATGACAGCATCTACTTCCTAGTCTACAGTCCATTTCATTTTTTTAAAGTAGACAGTGCACCTGTAATTACAACTCTCTCAAGTACTAAAACTGATGAATCACTAAATCAGTCAGGCTGAAGTTTTCAAGCAGCTGAATCTTCACATGCTTGAAAAACTAAGAAGATCTGGAGCTAGCTCATGGTGCCATGCCTTCAGAGGTGGAGGTACTAAATAGTAAGTATGGCGCATTAATGCATATGTAGACATGCTCTCTGAGTGTATAAAAATATACTTAATTGATCACAGCTTCTAACTATTATGCCCTTTCAGAGTCAGCAACAGAGGCTACGCCCTGATCAGAGCATATTGTTTACACTTGTACCACATTTTGGAGATAAACCTTTTGACAGGTAAGACTTGTTCCTAATTTCTGTAATTTCATGTTTTGGCCCCAAACCAAAAGGCCATTTTAAATAACCGGGGTCTTTACACTGACTTCATTAGGGTTTGTTTGAATGAGGACTGTCTTGGAATGAAGCCATCATTTCTTCAAGATGTGAATTCTCTCTTTACATGTACAAGAACACCTCTGATGTTCTTTTATAAGTTTTTTTTTTATATTGCATGTGTGTATATTGTCATTACCTGCTCTCTTAGAGTTAAAGTATGAAGCAATGCATCAGCACATCCTCAGCAAAATACCCTATTTACTCAATTCCAGGATGAAGTTTTTTTTCCCATTCAACATGGGGAAAACCAAGACTTGACTTAGAATCAAGTATCAGAACGCTCCAGATGAGAGCTGTGGAGAGCAGCAGCGTGGGGAGGCTGGCTCAGCTGGAGACAGTGGCAGTGGTGCAGCCTGCAGGTTCTTCCTTCCCTGTCCATCTTCCCTCCCCCTGTCAACCCATTGCTTGGGACCAGGCTAGATGGAGGAAAGTGTACACTGCCACTGTTGCTCCTTGCAGTGTGGAGCAGAAGCGGCTTTGGGGCTCCCCTGGTGCCTGAGAACTTTGTGGAATACGTGTGCAGGGAGCTGAGCTTGGCCAGAGGGCAGCATCAGCAACGTGCAGGTTCCTCCTGCCAGAGTCCATTCCCTGCTTATCTCCTCTCCCCTCTTCTCCACCTCCTCCCACCCCCGATCTGCTTCACTGGCAGGGAGCCAGGCAGGGAAGAAGGAATCTGCACACTACTACTGCTGTCCCCAACTCAGCTGGGCTCCCAGAACAGCTGCTCCCTGCTGCACTGGGCAGGAGCAGGTCACCAGTGGCTCTGGGGCTCCCCCTATGCCTGGATCAGCCAAGGACAGCAGTGGAAGCAGGGGAAAGCAGAAAGGCAAGAGATGGGGGAAGGAGGCAGAGGAGGGGCAACTGGCTGCGGGGGCAGGGGGGGGCAGGTTTCAAGGAGCGGAGCAAGGGGCAGGGATCAGGCTGCCTGCTTTCCCCAGTGCTTATCTTCCCCACAATACCTGCTTTCCCACCACAGTGGCTGGGGAGAAGGGGAAGAGGTAGAAGTGGGGAACAAATTTAAGATGACCCCTCATAATTAGATTCTAGAAGCAGAAGATTACAACAAATTTATATATATTTTTCCATGTCTAAAATATAATTATTGGGCAGCTGTCTTAAATTGCAAGTCATCTTGGATTCAGGTAAATACAGTCAATTGCTGCTTTTCCAGAAATTTACAACTTTCCTCAAAAATAAGCATTTCTAGCCTAAATTTCTATGAAATATAGAAAAAAGTTTTAAGTATTAGTACACTCTCAAGTTACACTCTTTTCCCCACAGACTGAGTATACCAGCTATTACCAATAAACACAACAAAATGGGGACATCACCATCCTGTGAAATTTGCTGATGCCCGTGAAAGCTAAGTGTGAACACTACAGCACCGTCTTTGGCGTTCAGCCCCACCTCACTTGAATGAGCATCTCCAAAATTCTTTCATAAAAAAACCCCAAATCCATGTTTTTCCACGATTAAAATGAAATGCCACTATATATATAGATAGGTATCAGTTGAGCACAATTTTTATTGATATATTTGCAATTTTTAAGCAATTTGTAAGCTTACCAGTGCCTCAATCATAATAATAAAATACATTCTAAATAACTATATAGTTTGGAGTTGATTTTGGGTTTGTTTGTTTTTTTATGATGGAAAAATCAGAATTCCCCCTGCACCCTTTGCTTACTAGGACATGGGTCGAGCTGTGGCTGTCCCCCTCCCTCCCTGCTGCTTTGTGGTGCTGAGTAGCCCTGTGTTATCTGTTAGCTCTGTGCTCCTGAGAGAACCCTAGCACCCAGCTTGCTGGACTTACAATGGACTTTTCCTTTCCCTCCCTGTCCCCCACACCTCACTAGAACTAAGCAGAAGAAAAATGTAATAGGCATCTTGGGTCGTACATTCCCTGGTCCCAGTATGGGAGGCCTATTTAAATTTGGTTGACTAAAACTTGGTTGCCGGTTTAGGGGATGCTGAGGCAAGAGACCGAGTCAGAGGGGGTATGGGCGACATTTGAACAGTGGTTAAGGTTCATCACAACGTCCAGCCCGTTGGAGCCCTGACCACAAATGCTGTCATACTTTTTCGGGATGACTGGTAGAAGTCCTCCCCACAAAGTTTATGAATGCGCCAAGTAATCCCCTTAAGTATGTTAAAAGACTACAGTAAGATCTGAAAGTCGTGCTAAGATAAGGCCTATTCACAACACGTAAAACACAAAACACTGATGCTGACTTCACAGTGCAAGCATAGCTAGGCCATCTGAGAAGAAATAATGCAGTAACCCTTCCAGTATATCTTCTGTAGTCATAATAGACTACAGAAGCCAAGAATGGGGGCTGCCAGATAACAAAATATGCTGGTTAATTGAGCAGCCCAAACAGGAATCCTTGCCTGTTTGGGCCACAGCTTCTCCCATGGCATCCGCAGCGTTGCCGCTCCTCCCACAGCATCGCTGCCGCTCCCATGGGCCCTGTGGGACAGGGAGGCAGGCCCCGCACAGCCTGTTATGCCCCCAGGCCGTGGGGGCTGAGCAGTGCAGGCTGCTTTGGCCGTGGGGGCTCGGAGAAACCGGAAGTGCCACGGTGGGCACTTCCAGTTTCACTTTTCCTTATGAGCCGGCGTGCCAGTTAACAGAGCATGCCAGTTTGTAAGGTGCCGGTTACCAGAGATTTTACTGTAACAGGATTTTTCCCGTCAATTATGGCTTGGGACCCTCTTGATTTACACAATTAAAAGAATCCTTTGAAGAGGCTGGATTAAGGGTATAAGAAAGCTGTAAAGCAGCAACCAGTGTGCTTCAAGAGGGAAGAAATCTCTCTGACACCATCTGCTGTTCTTCTTGAGAAGCTGGGATAAACAGATTGTCTTTTTCCACTGCCTGTTTAACCTCCAAGGATCGTGCTAGGAACTTTGCCATCAACAGAACATCCCAGTGCCTTGGAATCCCAGCTCCCTCCCCCTGTCCGTAGCTTTCTGAACCTGAATTGTATTAGTTAAGCTTTGAGCTAGGTTTCCCCAAATACTCAATTGAACCGGGGTAATATTGTAATTATTTTTGTTTGTTTTTCCTTGCATGGCTATTGTTACTAGTACCATCATAAATTTCATATACTTAGCAATAAATAACTTTTATAGTCAAGCTGGTGGTAACCAGGTGTATTTTTCCTTTTCTGCTTCCCCTTCCCCACTTGCTCTGCAACAATGCTTCTTTTACCTAAGCCAAAGATCCCTGTAAAACCTAAAATTACTGTGGGGTTTGCTCATCAAAAGGCTATCACAGGGGTGGGCAAAATATGGCCCATGGCCTGCAGGCTGGATGCAGCCCGCCAGGCCATCCTGTCTGGCCCGCAGGGCACCTAGATATTTTTTTTATATTAATATTTATTTGCCTCTGGCTCCCATCAAAAGTGACAGGAGCCGGGGGCAGCAGGCCCCTGGAAGAGCAGGGACCACCCTGCCCTCCCTCCCTCCCCACACCGCTGGAGGGACCATGGGCTGTTTGCGCCTGTGCTGGAGTGAGAAACTCAAGAGGGGGTCGGGGCTGCATGTGCTGGTCCCCACCTAACCACGGAGCTGGGGCAGGGGGTTGGAAGCAAGGGGGTGTGCGGAAGCCACCACCGGCAGGGCCCAGAGCAGGGTGGCCCTCTCTCCCTGCTGGGGCAGCCCAGTCCTGCTCCGTAGAACCCAGCCAACTGCACCCCGGGCTCCAGCCACCCTGCTCTATGCCCTGCCGGCACTGGGCCCAGGGCACTGCCCGGTTGTCACTGGCTCCCAACCCCCCGTCCAGCTCTGGGGACAGTGCAGGGGGTGGCTGGGGCTGCTGGGGGCAGCACAACCCGGCAGGGGCATGGCCTGGGGAGGTGGCACAAGAACTTGCAATCTGCTCCTGAGGCTTGGGGCAGCAACAGCACGGCTGCACTCCCCACGGGAGGCTCTGGTGGGTGCCGCCACCCCGGGGGGAAGGCCCAGGCCCCCCCGCCCCACAGGGGCCCGGCTGCAGCTCGCTCCCCAGCACCAAGACGGGCGGGGAGGCTGCTCCAGGAGTGGGAGCAGAACCGAAGCTTCTCTGCTCCAGAAGCTCCTGCGGCCGCAAGGAGCCCAGGCGCCCCAGGGAAGCTCCTGGCCGGCCCCAGGGGCAGCGCAGGTAGCCTCCCAACGCTGCTTTGGGTGACACAACCTGGCAGGGTCCTGGCAGGGCACGGGAAGCTTGGAGAGGCTGCAGAAGCTTTCAGAGCAAAAAAATGCAGCCATGGCTCCGCTCCGGCTCCTGGCGCAGCCTCCCGCCCATCCTGGGGCTAGGGGGTGAGCTGCTGCCAGGCTGTCGGGCCTCTGTGGGGCAGAAGGGGGGCTGGGACTTCCCCCAGAATGGTGGCACCCACCAGGGCTGCCCGTGGGGGGGGGCAGCCAGGCCGTTGCCACATCCCTGGGCTTTCCACGTCCTGGGCCATGTGCCACCCCCAGCGGCCCCGGCCAGGAGCTTCCCCAAGGCCTCCAGCCTCCTGGAAGCTGCAGGAGCTTCTGAAGCAGAAAAGCAGCTGAGGGCTCTGCTCTGGCTCCTGGTGCAGCCTCCCCTCCTGTCCGGGGGCCAGGGGGCGAGCTGCTGCCAGGCCGCTGGGCCCCTGTGGTGTGTGGTGGGGGCCTGGGCCATCCCCCCAGAGTGGTGGCAACCCCCAGGCCACCCGTGGTGGGGGCAGCCAGGCCTTACCACCCCAAGCCTCAGAAGCGTGATGCAAGTTCCGTGCCACCTCCCTGGATTTCCCGCGTCCTGGGCCATGTCAGGAGCTGCTGGAGTGCAAACATGACCACGAGTCTTCAGGCAGCAAGGGCCCAGCTGACTCCTCCCTTGGAACCCTTCCTGCAAACCCCACAGCCACACCCTCCTCCAGACACAATCGCACATCCCACAAATACCACACAACCATCCACAGCTCCTCACAAACCCCACATCCACCCACCCATACCCCCCGACACTCCTGCACACTATACAAGAGTAGGACTGCATTTTGAGCTATTATGCAATCACTTCTACATATAAAGCATAAACACACACATATCAAGACAAAAATATATATTTTTAATTGAATTAAAATATAATATTATGGGTATTTGATTTTTAGTACATAATGGGTTTTTTTCCAGTTCTAAGATAGCAAACCTTCTTCTCCAAAGAAGTACTTCCAGGGGACAAGGGGTGGGACTTCCTGTGGCAAGGGTCAGAGGTCAGGGTGGGACTTCTGGTCCCAAGATGGCAACAAGGGGTGGGGCACCTGTCAAGGGGCAGGGTTACCCATGTGTCCCTCAATAGCTTGCCAAAACTCGCTAAGCGGCCCTCTGCCCAAAATAATTGCTTGCCGCTGGGCTATTGCTACTAAGACAGTTAGGGCAAAAGATTGGGATATGCTGAGTTTGAGACACATAAGTGGATCAGCCTATATAGGCTGATTGACCCATTTTGGCTCAGACATACCCTAATGAACTGAATGTTGGCTCATAGCGGTGTCAGCTGCACACCTAGCCTGATTCAGAGGTATTCTGTTCACCTGTGTGCTTGTGTCTGACTGCATTTTATTGCTACCTTAATGAACTGATTCCTGGCATATATGAGGGTGTCATCAGCCTGTACACACTGCTCAACCTGGCCGGGTCAGGCATGTCACATTAATCTTTGCATGTGTGTATGTATTTGACTGATTTGGTGGCTGAAGGAACCCAGCCCCATTGAAACTGAGTCCTACAAGATAGCTCCATTGGGGGTGAGGACTTGCAGAAGGGAGAGATACAGCTCCATATAGAAATACAAGTAACACAAGCAGCACATTGATAGAATTACAGAGACCCCAAAAATGTACCCCTAATAAATGAGCACACCCCAAAGTGATGGGCGAATCTGGTAACACCCAACATGCTGCTGCCCTGCCCCTGCTCATGCCATTACCCCTCACTGCCAAGCCACAGCCCCGCCAGTGCCCCTCACTCCTGACCTATGACCCCTTCCTGCCCCCCCCCCCACCTTGATCTCTCCTGGCACAGCTTCCCACTGCACCAGGTGGGTAAGCGGGGAAAGGTGCATGTGCATGGGGCAAGGGGTGTGTTGGGAAGGAGGCATGTGCGGGCATAGGTAACACCATTGATGATGCATTGGGGGTGCATGCCCCCCCCAGATTTCTGTGCCAATAGCAGGGCATGGGGCATACGGCTGAGGCGTGGACAAACCAGGCACCAGGCAGGAGCTGCCTCCGTGGCCCAGTGGGTGCGACCCAGCATAGGAGGGCAGAGCAAGGAGTGGAGACTCAGTGCTGCTGCTTACAGAAGCCTCATGCCAGCCACACTGCCATGGCCACCAAGGTGAGGTGTCCCCTGCCCACCAGGCAGCAGCAGGGGTGGTAGCATGGAGTTGTACAACCACATCCTGCTATGACAGCCATCTGCCTCCTTTAATAGCAGTTTGGATTTAATTAAATTTATTACACAACTCACTATTTTTTCCTATAGGAACCTACCTCACCAGTGCCACCTGAACAACTCTATGACAGTTTTGCACATTTTTTGTACATTTGTCAAAACTGAGGCCAATGGACTAGCCATTTGAGAAGCAAGACTAACATTTCATTTCCCTAAAGGAACAGTAAGCCATTTGTCACTGCCAAAACCTATCTATTGGAAACTGATGAGATTCCTTGGGTCTCAAATAAAAATTGGCAAATGGCACGGGTAACTTTAAAATATTCATTAAAGAAAACAAAAGCAGCAAAGATAATGTGTCTAATCCTGAAAGAAAGCACGTGCATCAAACAGGTAGAGCACAGAGTAACAAAGTTATCTTCGAGCTTCCACTTGAAAAATGCCAGTTCAGGGAAACTAAAGCTTTGTATAAGAATAAATTCAACATTCTTGGAAAAGACTGAATTTCTGGTCAGCATCAATGGCAGACACCCCAGAGCAGCCATTTATTAGGTCAGTCACTAGGTTACTCACCAGAAACTTGGACTTTTCACATGACAGGTTAGTACCCTAACTACTGAGGTACTGGCTCTTCTGAGGAGGGTTGTTAATCTCATATTTTTCTACCAAAAAGGCCCAAAAAATTACTGTCTTGTCCTAAAGTGGAAAAAGAAATCTCAAAAATCTTCAGACAGAAGAACAGTTTTCCATCCAAGCCTAGCCCCAGCATTAGCCTAGACTGCTAGTGAGTAAGGCAGCATACAGGAGTTTATAAGCTCCACAGAGAACTGTTTCCAATACTGAAGGACTGAGTTTTACAATTCATCCCCTCTACCAACTCTTGGAGGAAATATTTTGGGAAGACTATTTACTCTCTAAAGCAGAATTTGAAAGAAAAGTCAGTTGTGGTTTCAGAAATTATGACCATCTGAGGCAAGAGTAAACAAAATACAGGGCTTTCCATTATGAAATATTGCTCACATGAAGCTACAAAAGCATCCATTAAAAAAATTAAGCTAATGTATTTGTCCTCAGTGAAAAAAAAATGTTCACAAATATTTTCAATACAGGATCAGCAGCAAACTTCTTACAGTATTTACTGGTTGCAAAAATAAGCTCCAAAAAAGTTTTAAAAATCAAAGACTTATTTTAATAAGTTTATAGATGCAATATTATAATTTTGTATGTATGCATTTATTTTAAATACAGAATTGGAGGCCATAACTAAATCAAGAAGAGCTGTACTACAAGGTTAATTTGCTCTATACAACCCTGCCTGACCTTGCGGGCAATCCTACAAGTGCTCAGAGACTCCAGACAAGACAGCTAGCACCAGATATATTGTTCATAGCCATTAAAAAGCAAAAGCTATTTTTAAAAGGTGTTTATGTGAAGTTCATATTCGTTAGATCTTATTAAAATCATTGATATGCATAATATTTTCTATTTCCATGTCCTTCTATACCATTCACCAGTTCATATCTCCTCCGACTGAGCCACTCTGCGATTCTTACATACCAGAAAATAAATCTCAAACCTCAATGTACTTGCTACTTACTAAATTTCAGATTTAGACCCCTTTGTTTCTCTTATTAATTTTAAAGAAAATTTGTCAGAACCAATTCTCTCTCTCTCTTTTTTCTTTTTTCTTTTTTTTTTTTTTTTTTACTATTCCCTGCTTCAGGCATCATCCTCTTTTTGTACAGAAGTACCATTTATGATCACTAGATAATAGAAATCACTAGAAAAATAAATCTTACCCAATGTCTGTAAGAGGTGGTTTGTCCCAGCCCCTCTTGTAGCAAAGAAAAAGCTCTGGACTTTTAAGACTGCCGTAGTTCAAGTTGGCTTGAAGGGCTGTGGGGGTGGATTCAACACAGGTGTAACCCTCAGGGACAGTTTCACCAGCTGACTTGATAATGACAGCAATGTCTGTAATTGGAGCCTTTGGACCGGTTGACTTTGTTTCACAGCGGCTTATTTCTTGGTCCAGAAGAGTTGAAGTGTCAGTCAGTCCTGCCACTACAAAGTAGTCAGCCACCCTTGGACCTTTGTCTTCTATCATGGTTGTATCTCAATTTCCTAAAAATAAAAACATTCCTGTTCATAGTTTCCAAGTAATAATATTTCTACAACTTCCTCACAACAGCCAAAACCAAAGAAACAGAAATGTAAATCTCAAACTCTGCCAAATTAAACACAAAGTTGAAGAAACTGGAGTTTTGACCTGTAATGCCATAATCAGGTGTTTTGGGGTACAAAGCCTCATTTGGCAAGAGTAGGCAAGATCAATTATAGTAACTACAGGCTCTGTCAAGTTAAGAGCCCAAAAAGGCTCAAATGACTTTTTGTTAACTGTGGCCATCCTTAAGTCTCCCTGTACCATCAATTCATCCAGGTACCCTTAAATTTAAGTTTATATGTTAATGTCCTCAAAACTAGCCCATGGTAGCACAGCACACTAAGGAAACTGAATTATTCCTTTTTAAACTTTGTGTTATAGTACACTGTGTAATGCATAACAGAAAACACATGAGCACAACTTTCCTCCACATACTTCATCTGTTCTATTCCACAGAGTTAAAAGCTTTAACACCGAATCTTTTAGATCAGGGTTCTCAATCTTTTTCGTACCAGGACACATTTCTAAACACTGATGGCCACTCCTGACCTGCTGCCTCCCGCCCCTAGTTCCCAGCTCTAGGGGTGCAGTGATAAAGATTTTTTGAGCCGATACCAATCCAATTACTAATATGCAGCCTTGAGACCAGTGTTTGGCTGCTAAGTCGGGGGGGGGGGGCAGATCAAGGCCCCTGATGTAAGGAAGGAGTGGGGCTAGGGCAGGGGGCACGCTCTGCCCAGCCAGGGCAGGGGACAGAGCCTCAAGAGGCTTGTCCAGGGGATGCGGGGGGAAAGAAAAACCTGCCACTGTTGCTACCCCCAGAGGAGGCATGGGGGCCATGTGCCTCTGGATCTGTGCACAGGGCGAGAGTGGGCTAGGGCCGGGGCTGTGCCAAGCTGTTCCCGGTGGCAGGGGCTGGGCTGGGGCTGCAGTCAGGCTGGCTGGTGATGGCACTGGGAGGGGGAGCTACAGAGTGGACAGCCCCCTGTAGCCCCCTCCCACAGCCGCCCCCACCACCCCCACCCAGCCCGAGGGCAACCCCCGC
>NW_005842856.1:487504-487781 GCF_000455745.1 Alligator sinensis | reverse complement strand
CACCCCGAGTGCAACCCCAGCCCAGCCCCACTCCCCTGCTGGAAAGAGCCCCCTGTCCCCGGCCATGCAGCAGCAGTCCACCCTCACCCAGCGCACAGAGCCAGAGAACATGTGCCCCATGCCTCCTCCAGGGGCACCCCCTGCATGCCCCTTGGATGAGCTGCTTGCAGCTCTGTCCCATACCCTGCCCTGGCTGGGCAGCACCTGTCCCTGCCCCAGCCCCACTCCCTCCCTCACTGTGGGGGCTTCAATCTGCCCCTTCCCACACCCTTTCACT
>NW_005842856.1:479786-487446 GCF_000455745.1 Alligator sinensis | reverse complement strand
CCCCCACCCATTCCCCCCCAGACTTGGCAGCTGGATGCTGCTCTCCAAGCTCCCAGGCTGGCCCTGTGATGCCGCGGCTGCGCACATGCATGCAGCATTTATCGATGACATTATCGGCCACATCAGCCAAAAAAATCCGATTGCTGATAATGTCAATTTTCCTTTTAATCAGTGCTGATATGATATGGACTGATGTATCAGTGCACCTCTACCCAGGCTCCTAGTGTGTGAGGTAGCATTGGGGGGGGGAGGGGGGGAGGCTATGGAGGCCCCAAGCAGCCACTTGCAGGCTGGAACTCTGCCAGCCTGCAAGGGAAAAGTGATAGTTTGCCACATTTTTCTCCTTTAAAGAAAAATCCATTTTAAAACTTCTTTGATCCATTTTTAAAGTTTGGTTGTAACCCTTTCATATATTCTTGTGACCCATTTTTGGGTCGCAACCCACAGGTTGGGAAACGCTGCTTTAGATCTCTAAGAGTTACAACATCTGAAAATTAATTTCACACAACTACAAACTCAATGTACTTCAGCAGCTGATCAGCCAGTATATGTCACTACAACTGCACATTCCACACCTGGAAAAAGCTATTGTTTCATAGCCCAAGATGATCAAACATTATATTTTAAGATAATGATTATTACTATGAGGAAAATGATTGTTGCTACATCATTATTAATGTTACCAAGTAATGATTATTACTATTGTTCAGATCCAATCCTCCACCTCTTACTATAGTCAAAATTTGAAAGGCATTTTTCATTTTTGCAGTTTCTCAGGCTAGTTCTAGAGGTACACCGATACATTAGTCCATATCGTACCAGCACCAATTAAAGCAAAATTGACATTATCGGCAATCAGCTTTCTTTGGTTGATGTGGCTGATAATGTTGCTGATAAATGCCACGTGCATGCATGCACCCACAGCATACACATGGCCAGCCTGGCAGCTTAGAGAGCAGCATCTGGCTGGTAAATCTGTTGGGGGGGGGGTGACATGGGGGGGGTGTCAGATTGAGGCCCGGTGGGCGCGAAGTAGGCTTGGCGGCCTACAGATAATTTTGGGGTGGCTATAGCCCCCCGTAAGCCCCATCCCAGTGCCGCCACCGCCCTGAGTGCAGCCCCGACTGCAGCCCTGACTCAACCCCCGCAACGGGAAGAGTCTGGTGCCACCACTGGTCCCAGCCCGCAGCAGCAACCCACCCTTGCCCCGGCCACAGGTCCGGGGGGGCACCCCCCCCCATGTCTTCCCCAGGGAGGCGCATAGCAGCAGATGCCCCCCCTCCTCCCAGACAAACCACTCACAGCTCCATCCTTCACTCTGCCCCGCCCAGCCCCAGCTGGGCAGTGCCTGCCCCTGCCCCAACCCCACTTCCTTCCTCCCTCACCACAGGGGGCTCAATCTGCCCCCCCTGCCCCTTCCCCCCCCAAAAGATTTATCAACTGGATGTGGCTCTCTAAGCTGCCAGGCTGCATACCAGCAATCGGATTGGTATCAGCTGATATGGCTCATTAATAATCAGCCATTGGTATTGGCCCCAAAAATCCTTATTGGTGCATCCCTACTAATTTCACTACTTTCTGAATGTACTTAATTAAACAGGAAGAAAGCAATACATTTCAGAGTTTCCCTTCTTCCCTTAATAGCACAAAGGTGCTGAGATGGCTGATAGTAACCAGTTCCAGAACTGCAGAGTAGCTAACCAAAGTAGAGAAATGTACAGATTAAGAAAGTGTCTACACTCTAGTCATTCTCAACCATTCACCGGAATACAAGGATTCATATCCTGTATGCTTATTATTGAGAAATATGCTTATTGCTGAGAAATCTTTATGCAAGTCAGATACCCACAACAGGAGAACAGGGAACTGCAACTGTGAAAAAAGCAAAATATTAATGCGTCTGTAACTCTACAGCACTCCAGTGCTTTGAATGGCCAAGTTCTTCATTTTTTGGAATTGTTATTACCCAAGGACTTCCAACAATGCACAACATCTAGCTTACTGACACCTTTTATACAGCTGGAATGAAAGAGCTTCCATCTTTCAGAAGCCACAGCCTGTGAGATTTTCACCTAAAAGGTCTGCCTCAAAATTATAAGGTAACACCGAAGTGTTTCTAAACCTCCCTACACAATGTGTGGTCAGAACTTGTGGTCAAGGATGTAAATTGTTTCAGAGACAGTGACTTCATACTGTCAGCTGTGAAGCTCTCAGTGTAGAATATCAGAAAGTATTTGCAATAATGCAAATGCCATATTACAATAATCTTCCTTGCTTGTGTCAGGAGCTATCTTCTGGCTTAAAAAAAAAATAAATTCAAGTCATATTTGTCTGAAAGACTCTGGTTGCAACTCCCAGGAAAAGTGTAATACCATAGTTACTCGAAAATAAGACACCCCCCTAATAATTAGATTGTATTTATGGATCAATGTATAGTTTTTAAATAATTTTTCAGATATAAAATCTAATTATTGTAGGTTTGCCTTGAATTTGTCCCCTTCCCACTGCTACAGCACGAAAAATAAATCTAGGGGATCAGGTAGCCCCCTTCCCCTCTGCCCCCTCAGCTTCTTTCCTCTGCAGCCCCTTCCCCTCCTCCTTATTGTTAAACGCCACTCTCTCTTAGACCCCCTAAGCACATGGAAATGAGGGGCAAATTTCCAAACACTGACCTTGAAATAAATATACCAGTAGTAATTTGTATAAAGTAGCCATAGACTTAGTTCATACAGAATTGATGCATTTTACCTTTATGAAACTGCTGAAAGTTTCAGCACAGGTACACCATAAACACACTTCTAAGTATCATTTTTGTACCTCCTTATATATAGTACACACTGTGCATGATATTAATCCAAAACCAAAATGTGAATGATTTACCAAGTTTTCAGGGTGTTGATCTAAGGCAGACAAGGTTCTTCCTACACCCTTCTTCCTTGTTTGTGTTCTTCCTTATTCCTTGGAAGAAGGGTGTTTGTACCCAAAAGCTTGCAAAGAAATGTTTTTCCAAGTATTTTAGTTGGTCTAATAAAAGATATCAGATTTACTCAAAGAACCTTGACTGCCAATGATTTACCAGAACGTTCACTAAGTTGGGCTCCAGCAGAGCCAACAGCATTTCAAGACTTGGTGACCCTACAGCTCAGCAGTGCTTTGTATGTATGTGTACTCCAGGTGCTCCCTGAAAAGGATCCAGGTCCTAATTAGCCCCCCACTCATGACCAGAACCAAGTGTTCTTGTCACAAGTCCTGGAATCCTTAAAAAATGTGTACACAGATGAGGTACATCTCATGGAGGGTGGGGCCACACTAATCATATTCAACAGACCAAGAGAGGGGATGACAGAGGGGGTGACAGAGGGCTTCTGGGTAAATTGTTTGGGGCCCCATTTGGTGATGTTGCCAGGAATTTGAGGCTAGTGAAGAAACAGGAATAATTGGAAATGGGAAAGAAAGGTACAGCTTAGCTGAAGAGAAAGTTGAAATATATTCAACATAGTAGCTCACCATGACTTCCTCAAGGAAGATATTGGTAGTACCCATTGAATAGGCTGCACTAACCTATTTTTGTGGTAGGTTTCCATTGGTATGTTTACCCAATATGAGCTATGTGTTTTACAGTTATGCTTAGTGTTGGCTGCATTTAATCAATTTCATAGTTTGCTTCCATTGCTGAACACATGCTGCTTTTAGCAGCTGCTTAAATGACAGTGTCTTTAATTAAGTTTCCTTGCATACAAATTAAATTGGGGCTCCCCACCCCCCCAATGCCATTTAGGGGGAAAAAACTCATCTTGTATTTGAGAAAAATCAAGGTAAGTAATTATTGTGGTCTATTCTCCACTGGTGAGGACCACTTCTGGAGAACTGTGCTCTGTTTTGGGATCACCACTACAGAAAGTATGTGGACAAGTTGGAGTGAATACAGCAGAGAGCAAAGAAAATGAGTGTTTTTGTTACAACCAATAACAACCACACAATCCTTCATTTGTCAAATTAGTTACCATAAAAGTGTCGGCCTTTATGTTACTTATTTTATATAGAAACATATTCCAAGGTCAGAGTAAAGTATTAAGCCAAACTTCACATATACATGGAAATATTATTTTAATTTAAAATATACACAATCAATACAAATGCTTACAAAAAGACTCTCCGTATTTTTTGTGCAAGTTTCTCTTTAATATTCAGGAGCATGCAAAAAGCTCCGCTACAGGTGAGCCAGTAGATCAAAACAAAGACAAAAAACACTTAGGTAACAGTATGGCTAAAGTTTGTTGCCACTCATCATGCTCCATCCTAAGTACAAGTAGTTGGAATAAAAGAGTACTATTTTCTCACTTCTAACAGTTCACTAAAATGTCCAGTCTCACATCCAGATCTTCACCTTGGACCAGAATATCCCTTAGCTAAGAAATGAAATTTGCATCAGGAGAATGTGAAGTTTAACTGATCGGGCATGCAGCAAATAACAAAAACTTTGGCATGCATCCTTGGAAGGTTTTTTTGTTTTTTGTTTTGTTTTTTTAAACCAAAGGGTTTTTTACCAGCCTTTTCACTACGTATTCAGATAATCAAATGTTGTCTTCTCAATGCAAACAATATTTTTTAAATCTGCATTCCAAGTACATTTTTACAGAAGAGAGCAATAGAAGATGTGGTTATAGCTGTTACGAGAAAAATATTTGGAATTAGCAACACTATTGACTCATAACAATAATTTGAGACAAGTCTCACACTATTTGGCATTCTTAAAGCTATTGTTCCGGGAAATGTCATCCCATCTGAAACTCAACTTTCACTTAAGATTTGCAGTCTTTTTGGTTACACAAGAAATGCAAAATCATGAACCCTAAACCTAAGGGGCTAGAAAAACAGAAAGCAAGTATAAATCTCATATATTTTACCCTCTCTCAACATTTAGGATTGGAAATGCTATAGCAGCTGTTTAACAAAGAATACCTTAAAATCTTACCCTAAAGCCTAGATCCTATATTGCTTCACAGAAATACATCTTCACTATAAAGTGCTGCAGACAAAAGACTAGAAACATCCGAAATCATTAAGACTACAGCAATATTGAAAACCTGGATTACAGCTGACAAGCCTATGCTGGCATAGGTTATACTGCATTTGCAAGTCATTGGAAAAATAATTTTGCCTAAGTTTACAGTAAATTTGATTGGAGGGGGGGGACAGAGAGAAGGGTTAGTCAATCCATCTATATTGGAAACTTGCATCTTTTTTATTTTAAAATCAAGGCTGGCTAACTTTCAAGCAGTGAGAGGCTGCATGCCCAGTGCGATATGATGCACTGATGCCCCTACTAAAGCACCATGAACCTGCACAGACACCAACCCTGCTGCGGGTTTAAGGCAGGAGGCTGCCCATTCTTGCCCCAATGCCGGGGGCACTATCTGCAGCTCTGTTCCTCCCCTACACCGCAGCCCAAACCTCGCAGATAGCATCCAGGTGACAATGCTCCCAGCCTACAGCAGACCAAGCTTAGGTCTGCTGTAGGCATTGTCAGTCCACAGACACAAGCACATTCATACTGCCCTCCTCTTACTAGGGCCTCACACACGCTACCCCCTCTTACAGGGTCTCTTTCATGCATCAACAACTTATACTGCCTCACTCCCTCTTGAAACAGGCCCCTTAGGCCATAGGCTTTAGCTAGTTCATACCTTGAGTGGCAGACGTACCTTTTGGGCCTCTCCCACGACCCTCACTGGTGTAGTGGCCAGCCAAATACCTGACCAGGTCTAAGCTTGCCCTGGCCCCTTCCAGGGTAACTCTATACACTCATACATACTGGGCTCCCAGCCCTCTGGTTTTCCCCTCACTGGGGCTCCACGTCTCACAACGCACCCCCTCACTGGGGCTCCACACCTCCCCCTCACTGGGGCCACGGGGCTTCCCTCCCCAGTGGGCTCAGGTGGCCATAGGCATGCCTGGCCCCCCTCACTCATTCCTTGGGGTCTTGCACCCCACAGGGCTCAGGTGGCCACAGCCGTGCCTGGCCCCCAACTACATCCGGTGATAAATGACCCACCCAAAGGCGAGGGTTTGGGTTAAGGTGCCCCTACCCGCCTTTCACCGGGGTGGTAACTGGCCTGGTATTTCCTGGAGGCTCCCACACCACTGGGAGCTCTACCAGGCCACTCACTCCCAGCAGGGTGCAGTTTTAGGTTATGCCCAGCACCAGGAGCCTCCAAACCACCCCCTACAGCTCCTGCCCTTATCTCCAGGATGTTGCATGCAACCTTGCAGCCAGGCAATGCTACTGCCTGCCTGCCAGCAGCAAACTGCTCTCTTTATACAGGCGGCCAGAGGTCTAAAATGGCCGCCGCAGTCAGGCACCTGCTGGCTGCTTGGTTCCGCTCTTGAAGTGGCAGGCACCAACAGTGCCCTGCCACACACCTTCACCCTTAAAATAGTTCCTGGGGGAGGTTTCCCTTGCTTCTCCTACAAAATAGGCTCCCCTCAGAGCCTGTGACAGCCCTCAAGTAGCGAGCACCCCCAAAGATGCTCCGCCACACACCAAGAAAAGTGTAATATGCAGCCAAGCCCTCCAATACCACCAAATTTGCACTGAGACTACCTGTGACCATCACCTCACAAATCTCAAAAGGGCTTTCACCCAATAAGGACGCTCCTACAGAGAGACAGATTGTACTTTTAAAACTAACACCTGGATACCACGTGACAAATTGTTCCAGTACAAAAAGAAAATCCCCATGAATCACAAACCATTGGTTATGACATACCATCCTTCGCTGGAACCTATACGGACAATCCTCAAATAATTACAACTCATACTAGAAGAAGACCCAAGCCTCAAAGAGATCCTTCCACAACCACCCATCCTAGCCTTTAAACAAGCAGTGAGCCGCACCCACCTCATCCCCAGAAGCAAACTTCCTATGGCTTAAAGCACACCAAATGGATCCAGACCATGCCAGGACAAAAAAAATAAATAAATAAATAAAAAATGTAAAAACCTGCCATCTCCACCACTCCCACAATAACTACATCATACAACAGAAAAGTCACCGTTCCTGGATCATACACCTGCACCTCCAGAAATGTAATATATCTCATCCAGTGCACTAAATGCCCTGATGGAAAATATGTAAGAGAAACCAAAGAACAACTGTGTATCAGAATGAATGCACACGAAAAATCCATCAAAGACAAAAATACCCAATTACCTGAAGGTGCACACTTCTCACAAGATAACCACTCTCTCTCTAATGTCTCAGTTCTAATCCTCAAAGGGAATTTACAAAACACCTTTTGTAGACGGGCCTATGAACTTTACTTCATAAATCTACTGGAAACAAAAAAATCATGGATTTAATATAGATATTGAATTTATGGCACATTATAAGATGCCTGCCACCTGATAACCCCAAATAACCTGTCTGTATTTTACCGGCTACATTCTATCACTAGTTCTACATTCTTCCTTCCCCTGCAGCTCGTCTCATACCTATTGTGTCCCATTGCATCTGATCCTCAATGCCATGCATTTGTATTTTCATAGATCTGCATTTGACATTTTTGCTTCTATTCTACCTAGGAGAGCACACAAACACCAACAGATGGAGTGCAGTGCACGACAGAGCTGTGGCTCATCAGGTGTAGGGGGAAGAGC
>NW_005842856.1:479478-479696 GCF_000455745.1 Alligator sinensis | reverse complement strand
GGGCAGGCGGGCTGCAGCTGTGGGCTGGAGCTGGGGCTCCACCAGGCTCTTCGCAGTGGGGGCTAGGCTCAGGGTGGGGGCTATGGAGGGGGCTGCCGCCACCCCAAATTTTGCCGTAGCCCACCTCCCAGCACCACCGCTGCGCACCCAGTGCAGCCCCAGCTCAACACCCTGCCTCTACCCATGCACCGGGAAGAGCCAAGGCTGGGCCAGGCATG
>NW_005842856.1:478778-479325 GCF_000455745.1 Alligator sinensis | reverse complement strand
GGGGGGGGCCACCCGCCCCCCCCCGTGCCCTTCCAGGGTGCACACAGTGGCAGGAGACGCCCCTTCCCCCCCCACCCCAAACAAACCGCTACGCCATCCTGTGCCCCACTCCGCCCTGGCTGGGCAGCATCTGCCTCTGCCCCCTCCCTCCCTCACCGCAGGGATCATTGATCTGCCCTTCCCACATCCCTTCCCTCCCCTTCCACCACAACTGACTTACTAGCTGCATGCAGCTTTCCACGCTGCCGGCTGTGCTCCATGCTGCCTGATTACTGTGCTGTGGCTGCACACAGACAGGGGCATTTATTGGCTGCATCGGACCCATTTCCAGTACAGCCAATTTTCTTTATATAGATACCAATCCGATATCGGACCAATGTATCAGTGCACCTCTACACCTGTGTGTAAACAGTTCTTCACCCAAGTTCCTATAAATAATAAAGTGATGTTTCTACTCCACAAGCTTCATCGTTACTATAGAGCAGGGGTCAGCAAAACCGCGGCACGCCATTTTCCTCAGCACGTGTTGGGGCCGGGGCCGGGGAGG
>NW_005842856.1:469555-478293 GCF_000455745.1 Alligator sinensis | reverse complement strand
GGGGGGCGGCGGCTGCTTGCAGCCTCCTGGCTGCAGCCGGCCCCAGCTCTGGGTAGCTGCTGCCAGCCAGGAGCCTGAGCTGCTCTGCTGCAAGTAGCCCGGGCACCATGGCTGGTAACAGCTACCCCAGAGCCAGAGCCGGCTGCAAACAGCTGCTGCCTCCCTGCCCCAGACCTGGCCTCGGGCTCCAGGAAGGCAGCAGATACCGGGGATGCTCTGCGCTGTGCTGCCCTCACCGCCGCTTCTGCAGAGCAGTGTTGCAACCGGGGCCCCCCACTGCTTGGGCCACACTTCCCCTGCAGGCAGGGGCAGCACCGAGTTGCACAACCCTGCGTGCTGCCCATGCTGCTCCACCGAACACAGGGGAAGTGCAACCCAGCAGCACAGAGCTTGCAGCAGCAGGCAGCTCCCCTCTGTGCAACCCTTCCACTGAGTCCCTTTCTCCTGCTGCCATTGTGAGTGCTTTTGCGCGTGCGTGCGTGCGAACCAATAACTTCATGGGGCTGTGTAGTGTGTTGTCTGTTTAATAAAACTGTTATTTGGACCCCATAGTTGGGTTTGCTTTGCTACAGTCCGGCAGCCCTGCTCCAATCTCTGCTCCTTGCCCCTCTAACTTATGTCTCATTTCTCCCTCTCCTGCTTCTAGCTCACTGCCACCTCCAAAACCTGTCCTGAGCTCCTCTCTGCCTGCAAACCCCTCGTTTATTTGCCACTGCCTTATCCCCACTGCCTTTTCCCCTGAGCTCCCAGGTTTCTCTCTCTCTCTTTCCTGGCTGTCTCCTCCTTGCCACCACTTATCTGCTCCCCCCCTCCCCAATACCTTAGCTGTCTGCCTCAGTTTCCAGCCCCAAGCTCCCAGGTTTTTCTCTCTCTCTTTCCTAGCTGTCTCCTCCTTGCCACCAGGCTTTTTTCCCCCCCCTTGCACCAGTGACCTTGAGTAACCCTGGGGCCACTTGATCTTAAATAAACCCAAGCCACAGTTCCTCAGCCAGCTCTCTCTACTCCACCAGTTCTAATCCTGGTTCTGGCAACTTTCACTCCCTATACTTTAACTCTCTCACCTTAACCTTCCCCCAAGTATCCCAGGTACCCCAAGCGCACACGTACATACCGTACCATCCAAGTTAGGAACTTACCTGTATGTGTAGGTGGGTTGTATGTGTATGAACTGGTGTGCGTGTGTGTGCATACATATGCAGTTGTGTTCATGATATACAAATTAGTGATCTGTGTATGTGTACTGAGTGTGTGGGTATGGACAATTGGTTTTTGTCCAACTCGACTTTTTGGGGGTATAGTTTATGTGCTTTAATTGGTGATAGGTATGCATGGGCTCCGGCTGGTTTGGGGGGGGGGGTGTGCCCACATGATTTGTGTGTTTGTATATGTGCAATTGTGTAACACCCTCCTGTGCAATATTGAGATCCTGAGATTGGCCTGACCCCACAGGGCAACAATATAGTCCAGCCCTCTGCTTACGGGAGGCTCATCCCCAGTTACACCATCTCAGCCAAGTGTCTATCTAACCTGCTCTTTAAAACTTCCAGAGATGGAGATTTCACAATTTCTCTAGGTAGCCTGTTTAAATGTTTGATCACTCTGATAGTTGTCATGACCCAAAGGCATGATTTTGTGTGTGCTTCGGCACCAGAATTATCCCCGCCAGGTTGCAACTTCATTGCACGGGAGAGTTTCCTATTGCAGAGGAGAACCCCGGTGCAGGGACGAGTTTCCCGCCTTTCTGCAGCTTCTTTTGCAGGCCCAAGCCGAAGAGGACTCCACATCCATCTCGTGGGGACTCTGGATACACGGCAGGGTAATAGAGACCCTGTGTGAGGTTCAGAGGAGCTTGGCGACCTGATCCATCGCCCACCTCTTCCCGTCTTCGATCGCAAATTTTATAAGACGTATCTCCGAATTCGATTTTGGTGGCGCGTTCACCCAGAGCATCCGGAGCTCTGTTCCGTGGAGCCTAGCAAACTCCACGTGACCATCCGTGTTGTCTGTGTCTGTAACCGCAACTCAAGCAAGTTCTCCAGCCTACACCACTGCCATCTCGGTGTAAGTAAACAATCTTTAAAACTACCGCTAAGCGTTTGTGCCTAATTCCAGCTCGTCGCCCTCCCTCTCCGATCCAGCGTGCCCGGGCTGCTGGCCACAGCCCATGTGCAGCACAGAAAAGGGCTCGGGTCGCTCCCGGCCCGCACAATAGTCAGAAAGCTGCTCCTAGACTCCAACCTATAATTTCGTCTGCTGTACCTTGAGGCCATTGTTCCTAGTCCTGTCCCCTCTAAACCCAAAGAAAAAAGCTCTTCTCATTCTGAGTAAATCACCCTTCAAGTATTTGAAAACTTAACCAATCCTCCCTCAGTCTACTCTTCTCCAGACTAAATAATCTTAGCTTGTTCAGTCTTTCCTCATGTACTTCCATTTACCAAGGCTCTGTAGGCATTACACTCTTTATATATGTTAAAAATTACTTTTCTTTCTATTGCATCAATTGGCTGAAAAGGAAAAATCAATACCAAATGCTGTAAATAGAGCACAGGGTCCAAATCTAGGTCAAGTTTTTGGTAATCTTGCCTAACTTGAACCAATGTCTGTCTATTAATGCAAGATCTGTTGCTCTGATGTTCCAAACAACTGACACTGAATAAATTTCTCTCAAGAGAAATTTCTCCCTCAAAATCCTGGCCAGAAAGCATGTAAAAACTACACACATCTTCAAAAT
The DNA here is from genome assembly GCF_000455745.1 of Alligator sinensis. Lineage (NCBI taxonomy): Eukaryota > Metazoa > Chordata > Crocodylia > Alligatoridae > Alligator > Alligator sinensis. Next base: position 475,562 of record NW_005842856.1, on the reverse strand, counting down.
ATATAAACACACACATACATATACATGTTGTATTTACCCGAATCTAAGATGCTTGAATTTAAGAGGCCCCCAGTAATCAGATTCCACACATGAAAAATTTATCAATTCTAATATTATAAAAGCCTAAGTCTGTCTGTCTGTCTGTCCATCCATAACGCTTTATTCACACTGACTGGCTGATGGAAACAGCCAATCAAAGTGTTCCAAACGTCTGTGCTCCAAGTCCTCCAAGCCGTGATTCCAAAGCTGAGCCGAGGACCAGACAGAGGGTGGGGGAGCTGAAGCCAGCAGCGCTGGCCTCAACTCCCCAACCCCACTCCCTGAAAGAGGGAGAACAGCAGCAGCATGGGGCATTAGGTGGCAGCACTCCATCCCAGCCCCTCCCCCTCCTCGGTCATACTTGATGGGCAATTGGCTAGTTTGTTATAATTTCCTACACACAGAACCTAATTATTGGCAGTCATCTTAAATTTGTCCTCATTCACTGCTGTGGCAAGGGGACAGGCGGTGGTAGGGGGAAGCAGCCTGACCCCTGCTCGTTGCCGCCCTGCTGCCTGGCCCCCCCCACAGTACCTATGCTTCCTGGCACTTGCACCCTGCTCCTGCCATGCCTGTGCCCTCCAGCACTCCCTCTGAATCGGCCCCTCTTACTGCCTGCCTGGCACCATCATCATGCTTTTGGCTTCAGCCATGCTCTGGCCTTGGGCAGAGCACATGCTGGCTCTGTCCCCCACCTGACCACACAGCAGCAGTTGCAGCAGCCCTGGTCCTAGCCCCAGGTTGGAGCTGAAGCTTAGGGGCCAGGCTGGGCCAGGCAGGGGTTAGAGCCACAATGTACTTACTCTTGCCCCAGGCTACAGCTACAAGGGGGGATAAAGTGATAGTGGGAGAAAGGGTGCCAGAGGTAGCAGGTGGGAGGGTGGGAAGGAGGCCAGGTTGGGGCTAGGACTGCAGCAGCCGGCTGTCCCCATACCTTACACTTGAATCCAGGAAGAAAGTCAGCCCCCCCCCCCCCCCCACCCCACACCATTGAATGGGAGGGAAAGTACCTCATCTAAGATTTGAGTAAGCAGAGTACATAAAGATAGTTTCCGTATTACTATTCTACTTTTTCTGAGCAAGAGGCCATTCTAGTAAGTGGAATACCATACACTGAGATGCTTCACAGATATCTACCACTGTGTTGATAACAAATGAGAGACCAATTACCCTAATTATAGGTCGGCCCTACTATACCAAAATCCTTTACTGCAATGATACTCAATCTTTTGGCCCTATGGCCCAGATAACCAGTGTGGGGCCAGTCCAGACACCATATCCTGCCCCATACCACACAAATCCTGCCACGCAGCACCATGTTATCTGCCCACAAAGTTCCCTATAGGTCCAGAAATTTGGCAGCAGGAAAGCAGCAATTAATGTTGCCACTACTCCCCTGCTGCCAAAATTTCTGGAATTGTGGGGAGCCTTATGGGCCAGGTGACAGTTCCACAGGTTGGATCCGGCCTGCAGGCTGGGGATTGAGCAGCCCTGCTTTATTATGCATCACTGAGAGACCAGGATACATCTAACAACAAATGGACTAAAACCTTAAGAGGAGGAATAAAAGGAAGCACTGGCCATGTAAAACAGCATTACCCAGGCAACAAATAATGTTTTTTTGCTATTGTTTTTTAAGCAATACAATGATAACCTCAGTGTATAAAAAAGGATTGTCAGAACATGGAGGAGTCATTAAGCAAGAGCTATTCCTGAAAACTTCATAGGTGGATACTTATTCCGGCATATTCTGTCTATGGGGCAATTCAGAAATAAGTTTTATCTTAACTCAATGTGTATCCAAACTTTTAGTATATGAGTTGATCGATTAAATTCTTGGCAACAGGTGAACAAATACTGCTTTGTTATGTCCATGCAGAAAAACAAGAAATATCAGATGATATTGTATCATGTACATCAAGAAGTTTTATTTAATTCATTCTTCATTAAGATTCTGATCCTGAACTTACCCAAATCAATGGGATTCTCATTTGCAACAACCAAATAAAAATACATGAATAATACATTTCAGCTTTCTAAAATAATTTTAATAGGATTATCATCATCAACAAAACCAAAACTTCAACAAAACCACCATGACAGTTTTATTCTCGTGTTTGGTATTCTCAAGTTTTCCAAAAATCTGCATACAATTAGAGAGAAAAGACAATCCAATTAGGGAAGACACAGTTATTAGCACTGTATTATACACACGAAGTTTTAGCAGCAAATCCCCCAATTTATATAAACACTTACAGGCAATGAGCCATAAGGATTTAGTTCTTTTTTTATCTGGATTTTATCCAATATTGAAGTCATCTCCTCCTAGTTCAAATGGTTTAGAAGTGTTTCAAGTTTTTTTATGTGCAGGGGGAAAAAAGAAATCAGAAAATATTATACACTACCAAAGCAATAATCCACCTAGACAACTATCTGTCTCCAAGAAAGATACTTCAAGAAAAAGTATAAAACCAAAAGAAGGATCCCACAGGCAGCACTACTCATAATGGGAAGAGGGAAGAAAAAAGGGGGTTTCATCACAACTCAGTTTTTCAACTCCCTTTATTAAATGTGAGCTTAAATATATATGTACAAACGGTTACTTTACCCACAAAACTTACTAAAAATCAAAAATTACGTTAGAGAATTTTTAGTATTTTTTTGCAAATAAAATATATTTTTTACCACTAAGACTTAACTACAGTAATAAATTACTAACATTGGCAATGAAAGTAGAAGACTGAGTAAATTTAATATGAATGAAAGGAAGAATTATTCCGAGTGAAACAGTGATCAACGTACTGCACAAAGAACACTGTTTGCTCATGCTTCCCCTTCACAATACAGAAGGGATATGTATGGCTTTTCCCCAGTTATGCAACAGGTTCAACACACTGAAAAAACACTCTCTGAAATAGACAAGACTTTTTTCAACTGGATAGATATTTTAAAAGGCTCAATGTGTATCCATGCTAAATGGGGGAAAGACTACATGCTGCCTAGAGCTAATCTCATAATAATCATTACATTTTCCAGGATATATGTTATTTTCTGAGCTAGCACATGATGTAATGCCTTCTATGTGAATAAAGGCTGAAGAGCTTGGGCTCACCCAGGGATTACAGCATGTGTTTTGCCTGGAATATAAGTAACACCCTTAGCTTTGATGCAACTAGGTGAACAACGTTACATAAGCAGCAAGGAAAACCCTGACTGGCTAGGGAAGACATATGACTAGGAGCTGAGGAAGGGCAACTCCCTAATAAGCAAGGTTGTGTTATCTTGAACAGCTTTGTTTCAACCTTTACTGCAGTTTCTGAAATCTATATTCCCACCAGTTTTTTAATCTAGCCAATATTGTACTACTCCACATTTTCTTTAATAAACTGGGTATTTTATTAATGAATGTTATCCAACTCAAACTGGGAATAAACACTGCTTGGTAATCTAATCTGGGGGTGCCAATCTCACCAAAGGAAAAAACAAGTCAGGAGAAAGGCAGAAGTTTGTTCAAGCACAGGGTGAGCTGCAGGACATGAGAATGTCAGATAAGGCAACAAGATTCAGAATGGTTTATGGATAAGGGTGTGAGCACTTTTTCTCCCTGCACATATATATGTATGAAACTAAATCATTACCAGTTCCAATTTTGAGTTCCAGAGCCTCAAACTACAGCATCCCTACCACTTACTTGCAGTCAAATTTAAAATGAGAGTTATTAGAAGTTTAACTTCTGAAGAGTTGGTAAAAATAGCTGTCTGATATAAGGAAGGTCAGGAAAAAAAAACAAAAGTTGCTGCCTAACATATTGAAGGATCACTTAGAACAAACATATGTGCAATGCATTATTTCTGTGAAAAGTTCAGAATCATAGGTCTTACTTTTATGTTTTTATACTTTAAACAGCCTTAAAAATCACGGCAGGTAAACTATTATCGCAAATAATTTTAATGTCTTTTTTTGCTTATAAGCTCTATAAGACAAGCAGTTTAAAAAAAAAATATTTACAGGTAAGCATGCTCATTCTAATTTAGAGAGCAGTATAGAGACACTGGATCACCTGATCAAAGTACATGAAACTTCTCCAAAGACACATATTTAATGACTGGGGGTTAGAGCATTTCCAACTGCATCTTCATAGCCTGAAGTTATCTTCCCAGTTATAGAGGCAACAAGCAGAGAAATATAACTGCCCTTTATGTGCAAAGGCTACACAAGCTGGGACCTGTATATGGCTGATGTTCTGAATAAGTGGTCAAAGCTTTTACAGATTGATTTAAGACAAGTGACCAACTCCTGTACACAGAGGCTCTTCCCCCTCTTTACTCCCTTCCCCTCCCATAGTTGATATTAAGCTGTAAGATCTGTGTACAAGATCCACACCCTCACTTCACAAGATTATGCTGCTGGCTAAATGGCCTACAATTAACATCTGTTTTTAGAAAAAATTTAAAAAATTACTAGAATTAAAAAAAAAAAAAAAATCAATTCCAAACCTGCCAACAAGAGTACTGACCAACAGTCTGCTGTCAACTGGGAGGACATATTAATTGGGAGTGATAGGCCTGCAGGAGTCTGCGCCTATGCAATAGTTTAATTAACAACTTGGGTGAAGAATAGATCAGCAGTTCCCAAACTGCAGCCTGCAGACCATTGGCAGTCAGCAAGGCTACACTAAGCAGTCCACTTATTCTTTTCAATGACAAGTTTGATAAAGATGCATGGTGGTCCATAAGAAAGTTGGACAGTTGATACTGGTCCACTGGCCCCTCAAAAAGTTTTAGAAGCACTGGAATAGAGAATATTCTTATAAATTCTCCAAGTGACAGGAGGAGTTACAAAGCATCATCAAGAACAGAATTAGACTTCAAATGATCAAATAAATTAGGGAAGAGGTCTGAAATCAAAGGAAAGTACTGTACAAAGTGCTATAGCTGAGGAGAGGGGGCAAAAACACAAATAAGTTATACCTAGCTCAGCAGTAGTATTGCTGAAGAAAACACTGGGGTTCATAGAATCATAGAAGTAGGGTCGGAAGGGACCTTGTAGATCTTCAAGTCCGACCCCCTGCCTGGGCAGGAAGAAAACTGGGCTCAAATGACCTCAGCCAGGTAGTCATCAAGCTGCTTCTTAAAGACCCCCAGGGTAGGAGCCAGCACCACTTCCCTTGGGAGTTGGTTCCAGATCCTAGCCGCCCTAACTATGAAGCAGTTCTTACGGATGTCTAATCTAAACCTACTCTCCAAAAACTTGTGGCTGTTATTCCTTGTTATCCTGGGGGGGGCGCTAGGGGAAACAAGGTCTCCCCCAAGCCCTTCTGGTCCCCCCTAGTGAGTTTATAGACGGTCACCAGGTCCCTCCTCAGCCTTCTCTTGTGAAGGCTGAACAGGCTCAGGTCCCGTAGCCTCTCATTGTAGGGTCTGCCCTGTTGTCCCTGGATCATGTGCGTGGCCCTCCTCTGGACCCTCTCAATGTTGTCCACATCCCTCTTGAAGTGGGGTGCCCAAAACTGGACACAGTACTCCAGCTGTGGCCTAACCAGTGTCGCGTAGAGGGGGAGGATCACCTTCTTGGACCTACTTGAGATGCACCTGTGGATGCACAATGAGGTCCGGTTAGCCCTGCTGACAGTGACCTCGCATTGTCGTCTCATGTTCATCTTGGAGTCAGTGATGACTCCAAGATCCCTTTCTGCCTCCGTGCTCTCAAGAAGGGAGTTTCCCATCATATAAGTGTGCTGCTAGGTACTACTGCCCAAGTAGTACCTAGCAGCACACTTGTCAGTATTGAAACGCTACTGCCCAAGTAGTACCTAGCAGTACCTTGTCAGTATTGAAATGCATCCTGTTTTTGTTAGCCCACCCCTGCAACTTATCCAGGTCTTTCTGCAGTCTTTCCCTCCCTGCTAACGTGCCCACCTCACCCCAAATTTTGGTATCATCAGCAAATTTGAACAGGTTGCTTTTCA
>NW_005842856.1:460082-468693 GCF_000455745.1 Alligator sinensis | reverse complement strand
GAATCCCCCCTTTTGGGCATCCCCCCCCCCCCCCTTCCAGCAGGTGTACACCGCCTTCTTGGCAACCAGGCATTCCCGAACATCCTTGGTGAGCCAGGGGGGCTTCTGGGCACTCTTGCCCCCCTTGCTTCTTGTTGGGATCGTCACCCCTTGGGCCCTGAGTATCGTCTCATTAAGGAACGACCACTCATCTTGGGCACTGAGTTCCCCTGCCCTCGAGAACCCCAGCGCCTCTCCCACCAATCTCCTCAACTCGTTGAAGTTGGCCCTCTTGAAGTCTAGGGCTACTGCCTTGCTGCAGGCCCTTGTCACCCTGTGCTGGATGATGAATTCCAGCAAGTGATGTTAGAGCAGAACATTTATTTAAGTGGTAATGGCAAGACGTGTTGCAAAAAAACCAACAAAACAGAAAACAAAAGCAAAAAAAAGGCACCAATAAGCTTCTCACTTTCATGCAGTGTGCTAATCATATCAGACAAAGAAAGTATTTTTTTCAGTCTATGCAGCATTGGGAAGACCTCAGTTAAGGCTCCAAAAAAGAGTAAAAATGGCAAGAGGTTTAAAAAAAGAGAGAGAGAAGGTGAAGGACTCAATTTTTAAAATGCTCCATAAAAATGGGGGGGGGGAGCAGGGGGGGGGAAGCACAGGTGGGAAATGACAGCTGTCAGCCCTCCAGAACATAAAGGACAGTAACTAAGGTTAGCCTGTTGTGTTAGTAGACATTCTTCCCCTGTGACAGCTGAAAATTATGTCTATGTGCTAAAAGTGCTTCCTGACGGCTCTATGAAGATTGGATCAAGTGTTTTTCTGTCATTTGTTTAGATATTAAGCTATATGTTGTTGCTAAGAGCCTAATTAAAGTTTAAGACGTAGTAAGGCTGCACCCGCCTCCGCTCTACTAAGTGTTCCCGTGCTGCCTTTGCCTGGGCCCAAGATTTTGTGTGCCCTGGGGGTGCGGGTGCCCCCCGGAGGTTACCCCTGCTGGTATCAGGGGGACCCCTGAACTCGCCTGCCACGACTTTGAATGTACCTTCAGTGGGGGGGTCCTCCCTTGGGGTAACCACCGGCATCGGCACGTTCCTTGGCGGGTAGTCTCGGGGCTCCGTCCTCCCCTACACCCCGGCCACTCGCCACCTTAGGCCCTGCCTCCTATGGCCTCCGCGTTGTCCTAGGCGTGCCCCCCTCTCGCCCCCGATACGCCGGCCGTCAATAATGGTCTTTGAACTGGGCGTACTGCCAACTGAGATGCCAGCCCGGCCCTTCCGACCCAGTCCCTGCTTCACTCCGGCGGTCCGCGAGGCAGCCGTCCTGCTTCACTCCAGCGGTCCGCGAGGCAGCCGTATCTGCCACTGGCTCCACTCTGTATGGTGCCTCCGGTTACCTCACCGATGCTTCTCCGCCGCTCCTGCCGCTTACGAAGCAGCTGATTCTCCCACCAGCTCTGTGGCCAGAGATCCCGTCAGCTCCTCCTCCGGCTCTATTGCTGGTGCTGCAGCTGGTTTCTCCACCAGCTACGCTGACCGGGATCCCATCAGCTCCTCTTCCGGCCCTGCTACCGGTGCTGCCGATAGCTGCTGCGCCGGCTCCTTGGCCAGCACAGCTGCCAGTTACGCGGCCAGTTCCTCCGCTCCGTCTCTCGGAGCCGGGTCTGGCTCCACCTCTCTCTCCCCCAGACTCTGCGGGTGGCGGCTGATCCCCCGCTTGCTGAGGCTCGTCCCTCCAGCCTACTCCTCTCAGCCGCCCCGTTGCCTTGGCGGGGCCGCCTTTTGTTCCTCCCGGAAGGCGTCCCCCGCCCCTGCTGCTTTGCCGCAGCCAGATAAACGCCCGGCTGATGACCCGCGCCGGCGTCCTCAGCGTGCATGCCTCCTCCGGCTCTTCTGGAACTGCAGGAGGCAAGCAGGACTCTTTGCTGCTCCGGGGGCCTTCCAGCATCCCAGCTCCCCTGGGACAAAGGCCTTGTATAAAGTAGTAAGTTTAAGATGTAGTAAGGCCTAGTAAATTTAGCAAAGCCTTGAAGTAGTAAGGCCCTGTGGCGTAATTAAAATTAACCTTATCAAAAAGAATGCAAGGCTTGTACTGCTATTGGTCAGTCTAAAGACAGTTGAAATAAAAAGAATCTGAATGGCTGTAATTTATCAGCACAGCTCAGAAATTATAAATGGACCAAAACATCCTGAAATCATTAAGAAGGAAGATACAGCTCTGTGAAAAGGATTAGGGTCCGTGAACCTCGAGAAGCCCAAGGACTGGATACCAGGGTCCTTCCCGGTACCTCTCAGACAGCGCTGATTGGGGACGCCTGACTTCGCTGAGCTTTGTGGAAAGAGAAACTTTTTGTACATCAGGCATCAGAGGGGACTGCCGATAAGTTGCCGACATGAATTATTCTTGTCTGTCATTGTTTGTCTTGTAACTACGCGTAGTTGTATTTTTGCTAAGTCAATAAACCTTTCTTACCTTTCTACCCCCAACCATACTCTGTTTTGCCAACAGTCTTCAACATATTGATCAAGCAGTCCCATCTGCCTTTGGGAACTGCTAGTGTGGTTTAAATTCTTCCTGAATAATATACATAGTGCAACAAAAGCTACATGGAGTACCAGAGTTTCAGACTGCAGGTTCCATGTTTGGAACAAAAATCTTTCTTCCAAAGCAGTTCCTTAAGATCTCTTCCCCCCTTGTCTCCCCAATGCAACTTATGTTGTATTGTAGTACAGCTGTAAGATACAGCATTCCTCCAGAAATGTAATATACCTCATCCAATGCACCAAATGCCCTGATGGAAAATACACAGGAGAGACCAAACAACAACTGAGCACCAGAGTGAACGCACCCCAGAAATCTATCAAAGACAGAAATACCCAATTACCTGTGGGGGCACATTTCTCACAAGAAAACCATTCTCTCTGCAATCTCTCAGACCTGATCCTCAAAGGAAACTTACAAAACACTTCCCAGAGACAAGCCTATGAATTCCACTTCATCAACCTCCTGGATACTAAAAACCATGGACTAAACATAGACATTGGATTTATGACACTGTCGCAGAGCACTGAGGTGCCCTGCTCCTAGAGAGGGGAAACTGCCGGGGAAAGAGCCCTGGCAGGGGATAAGGAGCACAGCTGTGGGTTGCCCAGGGCAACCAGGAGGTCAGCTGACCGGAAGGGGCAGGGCCTGGCCCTCATAAGGCCCAGGGGCTGAGGCCAGGCTAGCAGTTCCTTGCCAGCAGCCAGAGAGGCAGAAGCTCCCAAAGCAAAGATGTGAGAAGCAGCCTGACCGCAGGTACTCCTTCAGCTGAGTAAAGGGTGGCAGCTCTAAGATGTCCGAGCAACGTTGTTATAGCCAGGTGGCTTGTGGTTAAGTTGTAGCCAAGAGGCTTGTGTTTTGCTTTGTTGTTATTTATTACACCGGTGGTTTGGGTGAGGCTATTAGGGGTTGGAGGCGGCCTCATAGGGACCCACAGTGGTGTGGGGGCCTCAGCGCCAGTGAGGGCGCAGCATACTCATAGGGAACCCACAGCGGCGTGGGGACCCCAGCGCCAGTAAGGGCACAGCGTACGGGGTGCATGGACCCCAGCCCCAGAGAGTGGCAGTTGAGAAGCCCCAGTGCGGGCATGGTGAGCCACTGAAGAAGGGGGTAGCAGTGCAATGAGCCCCGGAGAGAGGGCGTAGCAGTGCGGTGAGCCCTGAAGAGACAGGCGGCTTGACCGAGAAGTCCCCAGGAGAGGGGCAGCTTGACCGAGAAGTCCCCAGGAGAGGGGCGGCATTATAGAGAAGGCCCAGTGTCGGCACAGAGAGCCCCAGGAAAGGGGCAGCATTAGAGAGAGAGAGCCCCAAGAGAGGGGCAGTATTCTTGAGAAGGCCCAGAGTGGGCACGGAGAGCCCCGGAGAGAGGGGCGTGAGAGTAGACCAAGAGACCAAACAACGTCTAGTCCAACTGCGAGGCTTGGGGCGTGGTATAAGGGGTGGTTGGAGTCACGCATAGCCCATAAGGCTAGGGTGCCCGGGAAGCACCCATCATACAGTGAGACCCACGGAGAGTCCAGGAAACCACGGGGACAGAGGTCCCAACGAACTGTGTCCAAGAGGGCGTAAGGCAGCCTCCCAAACTTATATAAACATCAAAGACGGGGCGGGCGAGAATCGGAGGTTGCCCTTGGACCAGCTTGGCAAGGGGGAAGGGGCCTTAATGAGATCACGGACCTCCTGGAGGACCCCCGCCCGTGACAGACACATTATAACCTGCCCAACATCTGACTCCCCCGGTATCTCTCCACTATTCATCCCCCTTCTCTCTCTTCCCCCCCCCCCCCCGCCTGTCTCTCGCCCATTGACTCCTCAATCTACATTTTCACTGACTACCTGTCTTGTATGCATACCAGCCCAGCCACTGGCTTCTTTACTTTTCATTCCATCCAGGGAGAGCACACACCAACTGCTGAAACTTCCTTAGCCTGACGAAGGGTTTTTGAACCCGAAAGCTTGCTTAATAATTGTTTTCCAACTATTTAAGTTGATCTAATAAAAGATATCAGATTCACCCAAAGAACCTTGTCTGCTCACAATTAAATTGGTTTTCTAGGTACAACTCCTCACTTCTTTAGTCAGGCCTTGAGTAATCAAATGAAGGCTTTTTAAAACATCCAAGTTAGAAAAAGACAAACATGTAAATCACCCATTTGAAGAAACATAATTAGGATGGTATGGTCCTGTCAAATCACACACGAAGAATTTAAAAAGCTCTTTGGAGGATCAACCTAGTCCCCATTCAAAAGCTAAGGGTTAGGACACTTAAGCCCCATAAGAAAATTAGCTGGGCAATTTGCAGCCACTTCAAGCTTACTTTTTTCTCTCTCTCCATTTGATGTAGCCTTCGCCTATGATAGTAGTTACCATAGAAAGAAACTGTGTCTCCTGCCTCAAGGAGAAAATAATCTGATACATACATCGAAAGATGGGACAGACTTCCAAAAACTTGGGACACAAGGAACAGATGCCCACATGTTGCTTTCCCCTGTTCTAAACATACCCAAACCTGTGCTTAGTCATGTTCCTAAACGTATCCATTCACATTTCCACTTGTACTATAAACTAGTCTTCTATGAAAGCTAACAAGCCAGAGTATGCTAACAGATGAAAATACGGTCTTGAGGAGAAAAATAAAAACCCAAATACTGAAGGGGTGAGCCTTCCAAAAGAGAGAGGAAAAAATTAACTTACATTCTTTACCACAGATGTATTTACCTAACTGAACCAACTTTGAGGTGTTGTATGCTTAGAAATATTTGCATGGTACTCACCAAGAAGGGGGAAGAAAGAGAGATACACACACATTTACCTTCCTGCAGGTTCAGGGAGAAACATTTATCTTGATACAACAAAGAGGGGAAAATTCAACTTGTTTTTTACTCAGGCACAGCTGTATTTTTGTATCTTGGTGCTGAAACTCCAGAAGATGGGAAAAGGGGGGAGGGTAGAGTATATATATTTGCTTCTGTTTAAAAATACAGACTCAGTTTATACAATGTTAAAAATCTTAGCTGTTCAGAAGCAACCAAAGCAGAGATTCAGTCAGTGAGTCACTTAAAAAATTGTCCCAATTCATGTTGGAAGCATTTCTTTAAGATACATATTTCAGTTGAGATGCACATCAGCAAGTCAGAGTATTCCCTGAGAGATTGGTATCAGCTACCCTTTATGACTGAAAATGGGAAAAAGAAGTTCAAGGAGATTTGAGAATTTTATCCTAAGGTATCTTAGAACAAATGGTTCATTCCTGTGTATGGTAAAAATATTATTAAAAGGTTATGGTATACCTCTGTACCCCAGACTGCAAAAACCAAGATCTTTTGAAAACCTCTCTCCTCCCTAAAAAGAAATTCACACTCTCAATTGAGATTGGAATGGGACACAACACCCTCTATGGGCATAAAAAAAGATTAAACCAAGTCAAAACATTCCAAGTATCCAAAGCCACCCTGAAATTCAGTGTTCAGGTGAGTTAACAGGAGGAAAAAGAAAATCAATTCCAAAACAGGCAATTGTTTTACAATTGAACATTTCAGATGCACATAGTTAAAATGTTAAACTAAATTCTGTATTCATACTATTTATAGTACTTTCAAATAATGAAAGCATGATAGCAATAGTGTAAGTGATTTGATTTTACATTACTTCACAATAGAGTTTTATAACTGTAGAAGCACACAGTTGGGTAAGAGTACCAACATTTTATTTAATAAACTAGAACAGGGGTTGTCAACCAGGGATACGTGTACCCCTGAGGGTACTTGGACCAGTCTTAGCGGGTATGTGTGGGCAGGTGGGGCGGAGTGCCACCGCCTCCCAGGGCTGGGGCAGGGCGAGGGAATGATCGGGGAGCTGGAGGATCAAACCAGGAACTGGGGGGAATAATCGGGGGCTGAGGGAATGAACAGGGCTTCCCCCCACCAGTTCCCAGTTTGATCCCCCAGCTCCCCATCATCCCCCCAGCCCCCATGGCCTCTCCCAAGGCAGCCAAAACTGCCTGCCTCGCCCTGGTGGCTAGGCAGCTAAGGGAGCAGCCGGACGAGCCGCAGGTTGAACCATCAGCCCCAGAAGAAGCCACGAGGGCTGTGGGGGAATGATGGGAAGCTGGGGGATTGAACTGGCGGAAAGGTTCAGATTTGGATCTGATGATTTGGAGGGACAGTGATTAGTTTCAGTGATTCAAATCACTGTCCCAATTCAATTCAGCCAAATCTGAATCCAAAGATATTTGATGCTGAATCTTATTTGGCCGTAGACTATACAGGCAGGCAGTGCCAGTGGGGGGCTGCCAGGGAAGCAGCTGGACGAGCTGCGGCTTCTTCCGGGGCTGCCAGCTCAAGCTGGGGCTCGTCCAGCTGCTCCCTCAGCTGCTCCTGCCGGCACTGCCTGCCTGTATAGTCTACGGGCAAATAAGATTCGGGACCGAATATCTTCGGATTTGACCAAATCAAATCGGGACAGCGATTCAAATCACTGAATCACTGTCACTGTCCCTCCAAATCGCTGAATCTGAAGCAAATACTTTCCACTTTGCACAGGCCTATGCTTATACATGTTCAGACAACCTGTCTGGAACTAGCTGACTAAGTAAGTTCACCTTTCCTTGTGCAGTGTGACATCACAACACTATTTTACATTAATCAGTACTGAGCACCCACTTATGTAAGTTGTCTGATGCAATTCACAAGGGTTAATATTAATTAATTAATGTAACACAGACGACAATAAATTTGCTTTACAAATAGTAATGAAGAGCAAATCTTTGTGTTGAGAAACAGATGAACCTGAAACAAGCAGAAGTTCAAATAGTAACCTCTGCTAGCAGAAGTTCAAATAGTGGTTTTAAAATGAGTCCAGAAATGTTTACGTACAGTAACAGATTCACTTTTGAAATTCTGCTAAATTCAGCCAAGTTATGGAGGTGGAGAACCACTGCTGTTATGCAACCTGTTTCTGGACAGCCCATACATCACATGACAACCTGGTGGGAGAAATTTTCACAAGCCCTCTGAGGACATTCATGATCTGGCAAGAGCATTTTCAAAAGCTCTTTCTGGAGGGGAGAGGAGAAGAGAGAGACACAGGAAAGATGAGGTACTTGTAAGACCTCAGGCAAAAAAGCTCTCTAGTTTCTGCTGATACTTAGGGGGAAACAGCTTTTTATTCTTGTATTGTTGCTCAGTCCCATAAAAAATACTCTGAATATTATCAAAGCTCTGTTGAGAAGTAACGGGTGCTTACCACGACACACCTTCACATTTGTATGTCCGAACTTAGAAATAATGTTGTCAGAGGAAGCCCAGCAATACAATGCAATACAGTTTTCAGCAGTTTGCTTTGTACACTGATAAAATAATATAAAAACCATTAGACCACTCTTTTGTTTTGGCCAATAACATCTTGTCTTCCAAATTTGCCAGCGTCACCTTGAGAGACATAATTTTACAACACAAATGACACTGAGAAAAGCAGCCTCCTGTAGATTCATGTCCTGTGTGATTGAAAGCATTCTCTTTCAGAAGTGAGACCAGCGTTCCTTTATTTCGGAGTTGAAATTTTAATACAAATATTCTTCCTTCCCTCATCTTTGCTTACTCATAAAAAGGTAGGAAAATAAGAACATACTGAAGGTGGGAGTTAGTGCATCGGTTTGGCACTTATGACAATCTATTTTAAAATTAAATTAACAGTTTTAAGCTGGAAAGTTTTACAAGTAGTGGCTGGAGCAGCTGTCAGTAGACCAAAAGTTCTGCTAAATTAATGGCTTTTGTCTCGGTAACAAAACCTCTGCTAGTCTTCAACAAGTACTACCAGGTAACACCATGATAAGTAGTTCCAGGATGCTTATGGCTTGAAATTGTATTGACACTGTACTGCACCCAGACAAAAAAAGGAAAAGCACAAAGTGATCCTAAACACACTTGTCACTGGCACCCTGCATTGCTGTTTTATATCTTTTTAAAATAGGCAATAAATTTGGATAAAGAACATAACAACATCAACGTAAGATGGATCAGATGCAGGAGGTCAAAGCCAAGGTGAAAAATGACCTGCAGAGATTACGGTAGCAGAGTTAGAAGCAG
>NW_005842856.1:453601-460051 GCF_000455745.1 Alligator sinensis | reverse complement strand
TGACAACTGGTACCAATAAATGATGTCCGATTGCCAGGGAGAGAAAAAACTTGGGGGAAAAAAAGGGAAGGGCGGGGGGGAAGAAAGACATGGCCAGACTTTTGTACTCATGGCCAGACTTGTACTCATTTATAAAATAAAGTTTTGCTGTATCTAATTTTATCAATCTTCCCAAAACTGCTTTTTCATATATGTGATCGTGATGACTTGAGTAACGATTGGAAAGAAAGAGTCTGCAAGAGAATTTTTATTTTTTATCATGACAGCTTCCACAGGATCCTCCAGCTGCCCCCTCATCTTTCTGGAGTTCTTTAGTGTTCTGTCCTTGACCCCTTCTTTTCTTCCCCTACACCCTACTTTCTGGGTAGTCTCATCTGCAACTAAACATTTAAATACCATCTTTAAAATGCTAACTCACAAATTTACCTCCCTACTCCTGACCAATCCTCTGTCCAAATTAAAAGCTTGTCCTTTATCTCTGGCATTTGTTTCTGAGTATCTAGCCATCATATAACTATGAACATGGCTAAAGCAGAGCTCTATATCTTCCTTCAAGTCCTCTCTTGATCATCATGGGCACCCTCATCCTCCCTGTCAGTCAGGCACATAACTTGAGCATTATTTTAGAGCACTAAACACTATCAAAGAACTATGCCCATGCTAAGGAATTCTACCCTGAAGCATGTCACACTAACACTTCCCCATATTGGACATAATGTAACCATCTCAGCTCAGCACTGAGCACATGCAGTAAGTACTTCCAAGAAGTGAGTTAATCTATGTATGCCAGGGGCAAGCAATTATTTCGGGCAGAGGGCCGCTTACTGAGTTTTGGCAAGCCATTGAGAGCCGCGTGACTGGCAGACAAGGGCAGATAGATATTAATTTTATAAATTTTTTTAGGGGCTCTGTGGGCCGGATAGAATGGCTTGGTGGGCCACATATTGCCCACCCCTGATGAATGCCCTGCCTCATTCCAAGGCAGGTACATTACAACTATTTATTTCAAAGCATAGCCCATGCAAAGCCTGCTTGCTGTATTGTATTGCAGTGTTCCACAGCATGGCTGTTTGATAGTGTTGACATCTCATTAGACCAGTGATTCTCAGCCATGGTCCCAAGGCATCCTGGAATGTCATGAGATCCTTTTGACAACGCCACACAATATTAGTGCTATTAGGGTGTGAAAATGCCTCCACAAGATGAACCCAGAAATATCAAATAGGAATTAATATGTTTCAAAAACATTCTGACCTACTGTACTCTTTCTGAATTCTTTGCAATAGAACTGTTCTAAAAAAACCAAAAACCAAAAGAAGATACCACGGAAAATGCCTGTTCTTAGCTTTCACAAGGTGGGGTGCAAGTCTAACAAGGTTGAGAACCACTGTTATCCAGACCCCTCTCTTTAGAGCAGAGGTTCCCAAAGTATGGTCTGTAATCAATCCCCTTTGAAATGGACTGTACCTCAGTTATACTTTTTTTTTTTTTTGGAGTTACCAGGAGTTTGCAAAGCCTGGCTTGCAGGTCAAATACTGCCTGCAAGCTCCTTTGATGTAGCCCATCACCGAGGACTTCCATTCTGAAATGGCCCTCAGGCAAAAGTTTGGGAAACCCTGCTCTAGAGCTCCACCCACAGTGTATGTCTGAAACTTTATATAACAAAAATCTTCAAGGCAAAAATAAGGCCTTTCTTAACCCTCAATGCAGCTAAGATTCCCATCAAGGCTCTCATCTTAATTACAGCATCCCTTTCTCTGACCCTAGTAAACACCATCTTGTCCCACTCAATATATATTCAGATTGCTCCTGCAAATATTTTCCTAAACCATGACACACCTCCTTCTGCTGGCTGGTGCTCCTCCTCTGCTGATAATATAAGCTGTGCATTTCCTCTTTGGAATCCCATCTCACCTTCTCCAGCCCTACTGGTCCTCTCTCATTCAAAACATATCCTGTTGCCAGCCTCAAATCGTCCATTCGTTAGATTTAGAAACAAGGACGTTCTTGCTTTTTTCCACGCTTCTTGTTACACTGAGAGGCGCTCAGTAACTATCTGCAAAGCTACTTCATTATCCATCTCCCAAATTCTTGTTAAAACCCTCTTTTGCCAAAAAGAAAAAACTGTGATTAGGGTGCCAATGTTGGCCCACAATTGCCTTGCTTCCCTGTCTGCCATCTCATCTTAGCTTGTTAGCCCCTTGAAGAAGGGATTTTTGTTCTTGTGTGGACTACTGGGAGCTATGGCAATACGAAGAGGAGTTAACTGCTCCAATGTCAGTGATGGATTCACACTTCAAAGTTATCATTTTGCCTGCTTAGGCTTTATCTAGTTTCTGTGATACTAGAAACTTTATCTAGTTTCTGCTGATACTTAAGGAACTTTTTCTTCTGCATTTCACTAAATTACTCAAAGCTTACCCAAGGGTAACCTGCAAGTCATGGTTTACCTCAGCAGACCACATCTATAGTAAGGGCCTGCACTGGTGCAGTTATTCCAATTCAGAAGAGCATAGACAAGGCCACAAGCCAACATCCCTGTGGTAGTTTACCCACAGGTCTCATCTTCATTACAAACTCTACATTCAAACAAACAAACATAAATGAGAAAATTGGGTGGTACAACTGTGACTGTGACAAGCAGTATCTGTCAGAAGTCATTTGCTAAAAATTATAGAATATTAGGATTGGAAGGGACCTCAGGAGGTGATCAGTTTAACTTTCTGCTCAAAGCAGGACCATCCTCAACTAGCTCAACCTAGCCAAGGCTTTGTCTAGCCAGGTCTTAAAAACCTCCAAGGATGGAGATTCCACAACCTCTCCAGGTAACCTATTCCAGTGTTTTACTACTCTCCTAGTGAGAGAGTTTTTCCTAATATCTTATCTAAACTTCCCTTAGAATCATAGATCGAATCATAGATTATAGATCAATGTTCCCTTGCTGCAACATTGTTCCTTGTTCTATCATCTGCCACCCACCGCTGAGAACACAGTCTAGCTTAGCAGTGCTCAACCTTTGTTGTACTAGGACCCATTTGTAAACACTGATGGCCACTCCTGAGCCAGTAAGTAGATTAAGTAGAAAACAGCCTCCTTGCACTGCCAGTGCCCCTCACTCCCAACCCCCAGCTTCCTAGTGTGTGGGGCAGGGTGGTGGGTATGTGGGGCAGAAGGGGGTGTGGAACATGGGGCAGCACATGCCCCCCAGATTTATGTGCCCACAGCATGCACAGGGCTGCAGCCTGGCAGCACCAGCACAGGCAAGGACAGGGGTGAACAAAATGCAGCACGGGGGCCGGATGTGGCCCACCAAGCCATTCTATCCGGCCCGTGGGGCCCCTAAAAAAAATTTAGAAAATTAATATTAGTCTACCCTGGGCTGCCTGTCACGCGGCCCTCGATGGCTTGCCAAAACTCAGTAAGCGGCCCTCTGCCCAAAATAAATTGCCCGCCCCTGGGCAAGGAGCTGCCTCCAACGTCCAGCAGGTGGGTCTCAGCATGGGAAGGTGGAGTGGGGTTGTGAAACTTGTTGCTGCTGCTGGTGCCACAATAAACCCCACTCCAGCCAGGAGAAGGGGAGGAAGAGGGGGGGGGGGGTGGAGGGCGGCACACCCTCCAGCGTAGCTACTACTCTCCCCAGCTTGGTGTCAACTGCAAACTTGCAGAGGGTGCACTTTATGCTATCTTCCAGGTCACTGATGAAGATATTGAACAAAACTGGCCACAGGATGAACCCCTGGGGCACTCCACTTGATACCGCCTAGCAACAGGACATCAAGCCACTGACTACTACCCTCCGAGCCAGATGATCCAGCCAGTTTTCTATCTACCTTACAGTCCATTCATCCAGCCCATACTTCCTTAGCTTGCCTGTGAGAAGGTTGTGGGAGGCCATATCAAAAGCCTTGTTCAAGTCAAAGTAAACCACATCCACTGGTCTCCCCATATACACAGCAGAGCCAGTTACCTCATCATCATAGAAGGCAATCAGGTTGGTCAGGCATGACTTGCCTTTGATGAATCCATGCTGACTGTTCCTAAATCACCCTCTCCTCCAAGCGCTTAGAAATGGATTCTTTGAGGATCTGCTCCATGATTTTTCCAGGGACCGAGGTGAGACGGACCACTCTGCAGTTCTCTAGATCCTCCTTCTCCCCTTTCTTAAATTTGGGCACTATATTTACCCTTTTCCAATCATCCGGGACCTCTCCCAGTTGCCACAGTTTTCAAAGATGATGACCACTGGCCCTGCAATCACATCAGCCAACTCTCTCAGCACCCCAGGTGCATCCTTTCCAGCCCCATGGACCTGTACACAATCAGCTTTTCTAAATAGGCCCTAACCCGTTCTTTCACCACTGAGGGCTGCTCACTTCCTCCCCAAACTATGCTGCCCGGTGCAGTAGTCTGGGAGCTGACTTTGCCTGTGAAGACTGAAGCAAAAAAAAACATTGAGTACTTCAGCCTTTTCTGCATCCTCTGCCACAAGACTGCATCCCCCATTCAGTAAGGGACCCACACTTTCCCATATCCTCCTCTTGCTACTGACACACTTGTAGAAACCCTTCTTGTTATCCTTCACATCACTTGCTAGCTGCAACTCCAATTGCGCTTGGGCCTTTAAAGAGGCCATAAGAAATGCTAGGGGAAGGCTTATTTGGGAAAGCAAAACTAAGGAATAAAGCCTGTCAGAGACAGAGATTGAACCAATGACCTTTGAATTTGCAGACTAACACTCTCCCAGTTGTGCCACATTAGCTTCCATTTAAAACATGTTTCAACAAGGTTCCTAGTGACAACAAATCCTTTATTCGTATTTTAGAAGGTTAACTTCATAACTAAGGACTACAAAAAAGTAGTTCACATAAGGCATTGGGCCACACGGACACACACACACACCTCACAGAGCCACTGCTACAAACCCTAGTTAAAGATAAGGATGGTAGGGCGGAAGAACTGAGGTCCACACCCTCCCACAAGGTCAGTCACAGAAGAACACATACAAACTCCAAGTTCATATTGACAGAAAACAGCCAACGACATTACCTAAAGAAAAGCAATTACTGGAAGGGGGGAAAAATCCACAAGTCAAAAGCCATGATCAAGACCATGTATGTGCAAAACAAGACAGGCAGCAGCAGCAACATAAGGCAGACAAAGTCAAGCATGTAAACCACAGCACGTGACTCAAGATCTGCTGACAGTTTATGCTGGAGTCAGATCAATGCTCCAACATTAACACTGTTCGAGTTTGCATGGGCAGTTCTATTCAGAGACAAAACAACCACCGCAGCCCACAACAGCCCTAACGTAGGTTATCTGTGGATTTCCCTTCAGTTGACAGGCATGCAATAAGGATCTCCATTTTTACCAAGGAAGACTTTCACAGCTATGAAATCTATTCTTCCCTCTTTAGACTTGTGTAGGACTTTCAAAGAGATTTTAAAAGCCTCTATCCTTGAAGGGGTGTAGGTTGTAGCCATGTTGGTCTAAGGACATAGGCAGACAAGGTTCCTTGGGTGAATTTGATATCTTTTATTAGACCAACCCAAAGATATCAAATTCACCCAAGGAACTTTGTCTTCCTCTATCCTTGAAATGTCTTTAAGCAGTACGCCTCATTTCTTCATAAAATTGGTCAGGAAATATCTTGTTCCTACAAAGACAGACAGGCTTGCTGTTTATCATTTTAAATATAATACATGTAGAAGAAAGCAGAGCTTATTATGCACTGTGTTGCAACCGCATTACTACAAAAACTCAGGATACTGAAAAATATACATTGCAACAAAGAATCAGATTTTAGAGATGAGTCACATGAATACTGAAGTCCAAAGACAATAAACACTTAAAGAAACAAATGCTTCAGCAACTGTTTTTCTAAAACAGTTTACAAACAATGAAAACCATGTAAGTGCCGCTCAGGCTTGCTAGTACTGTGCAAGACGGTCTTTATCAGGCACTAGATAGCAATCAAAGAGAAAGTTTTCTGTGACATATGCTTTAAATGTTTCCATGATAACATCACCTGGCACCTAAAGCATTTTGCAGTGTTTTAGTTAGGTTATCACTGAGATCTTCAGACGGCTCTCTGACACCACCTACTACAAAGAACTACAAGAAGATCCTACTCCCCTTTTCACCAAAAAATTCAACAATACCATCAAATCATTTCCATCAAGACTACAAGAAAAACTACAGACCTTGATCCCCCCGCTACCTAACCCGGGGACTTTTTACATGCTCCCTAAAATCCACAAACAAGGGAACCCTGGCAGACCTATCATATCCAACCATGGGACCCTAACTGAGGAAATATCAGGTTTCGTTGAATCAATCCTAAAACCACTTGTCACCCACAGAGCAAGTTTTGTACAAGACACTACAGACTTTCTACGGAAACTTAAAAACATAAACCACCTTCCCAGCAACACACTCCTAGCCACCATG
>NW_005842856.1:440186-452479 GCF_000455745.1 Alligator sinensis | reverse complement strand
CCGAGCCACCCATCCTAGCCTTCAAACAAGCACCAAACCTCGCCAACTTCATCACCAGAAGCAAACTTCCTCAAGCCCAGAACACACCAAAAGGATCCAGACCGTGCCATGACAAGAAATGCAAAACCTGCCAACACATCTCCACCACCCCCACTATTACTACACCCCACAACAGAGCCATCAGCATCCCTGGATTTTACAGCTGCACCTCCAGAAATGTAATATATCTCATCCAGTGCACCAAATGCCCTGATGGAAAATACGTAGGAGAGACCAAACAACAACTGCGCACCAGAATGAACGCACACTGGAAATCTATCAAAGACAGAAATACCCAATTACCGGTGGGGGCACATTTCTCACAGGAGGGCCACTCTCTCTCCAATCTCTCAGTCCTGATCCTCAAGGGATCTATAATCTGCCTGGCAACTGACTCCCCAGCCCAGCCTCTGGCTTCTTTACTTTTCATTCCATCCAGGAAGAGCACACACCAACTGCTGAAACTTCCTCAGCCTGACGAAGGGTTTTTAAACTCGAAAGCTTGCTTAATAACTGTTCTCCAACTATTTGGGTTGGTCTAATAAAAGATATCAAATTCACCCAAGGAACCTTGTCTGTCATTAATGAGGAAGCATTATTTGTTACAATCAGTAACAAAGCTTACTTTAAACAGCTCAGGAGATCAAGTTACTTCCATCTTTTTTTTCCCTTTTTCTTTTTTCTTTTTTTTTTTTAAATCAAAAGCAAATACATAAGCAGCACTTCTAATCTTGATGAAAATACACAGCAACTAAGCATTTCACTTAGCTACCCATTTGCCTTTAGATCCAGTAGCTCTCATGCAAGTTGCACAGCTCCATTAAAAAAAAACTGTATCCAGAAAAGTCTGCTTACTATTAAAGACAGTATATTAAGCAGAAAACAGGGGAGGGTGGCAGCTTTAAGACTAACTTGCTATGAATTAGTCTTAAAGGTGCCACCCTGCCTGCCCCTACTTTCTGCTTGATATCAGACTAACACAGACTAACCTATCTATACAAACCAGAATATTAATTTAACTAGATTGAAAAAAATGAGCTGGGTAAGAGAGACCTTTTAGAAATTTCAGACCAAAAACATGAAACTTTTTTTAATCTGTACATTAGCCTTCTGGAATAAGAAAGCATAAATATTTTAAGACTACAAAACTGAAATAGACTATGAAATCTTTTACTGTTAAAGTAAAAAGCAACACAAAAAGCAAGCTGGATTTCCTAATGCAATAACTAAAGCATTTTCACATCCCATTATTAAAATAGTTAAGAGTCATAACTTCCATTCTTACTGACGTAGCCTTTTAACTTAATGTATTTGTGTTTTCCTTTAATGGCAGAGTTCTCACTCATGCTGTAGCAAACTTCATTGTAAGTTAAAGGAAATGCCCACACAAAACCTATTTCCTTCCTTAAGCAGCTCTATGGGGTATGCTCAAAAAGCCCACAGTGAATGACACTTGGCCTACTTCTAGAGATCCCATTTCAGGCTTTGTTCACCCAGTGGCTTATTGGCTTATTTTTTATTGAAAAGAGTGGTTTAAGTCATCCCAGAATGATTAAAAAATTCAATCCCAATTCACAAAGTAACTTATTCCCCAATATTTTTCCCAGCTGCTACCCCTTTATTCCAACAGCCCAGTGATCAGGTCATTCACCCAAGATAAGTGAGACCCAAGTTCAATTTACCTCCCTAGAGACTGTTCTAACTATCACGAGAAAAAGTTACTATGGGAAAGATTATTCCTGGTCTCTTTTGCAATGTTTCTCCTCTTATCGTATACTTATTGCACTTACTCAAATCCAAGATGAGGTTTCCCCCCCTTACAATTTGACATGGGGTGGGGGTGGAAAGACTCATCCTGGGGCAGGCAGTGTTTGCAGCTGCAGCTCCCAGACCCTGAGCCCAAGCGGTCACTGCGGCCGCTGCTACGCACCTGGGGCCAGGATGCCTCGTGCAGAGAGGAAAAAGGTACTCAGCAGAGTCTGCACAATGCCAGAGGGGAAAGCAGGAGGGGGTACGTGGAGGAAACTGTGCAGCAGCAGGGGAGCTACTACAGCTCTGGCTCCAGTGCTAACCAGGGCCTGGGGCTGAAGCTACTGCTATTGCCTGACTGGGGCCTGACCTGGAACCACCATGCAAGGGACATAGAAGGAATTCTAAGAGTATGTCAAAAGTAAGAGGAAGAGCTGCAAAACCATAGGTCCCTTATGGACTGTGAAAGGCAAATATAGTTACAGATGATTTAAAGAAGGCTGAAGCATTTAATGCCTTTTTAAACTTCAGTTTCCGCATATAAGGGTACCTACCAGATGATGAATGTAGTTAGAGCCACAAAGATAGGGAGAGACCAACAGCTCAGAGCAGAGCAATCTTTTCACCCTGCAGGCTGGTTTGATCCTGGTGTGGGGGGTATGCAGCTCAATCCTGATCTGTCTGTGGGGCTGGGGGCAAGGCAGAGCAGCCCTGATCCAGATCCATGGGGGGAGAGGAAAGGGGTGGAAAAGCCCAGATCTGGACAGGCAGGGCAAGGCAGGCCCAGCTCTAATTCCGCTGCACAGGCAATGGCCCATGCAGGGCTGGATCCAGCTGTGCAGAGCTTCCACTACTCCCCACTGCCAAGTTTTCCAATCCATGGGGATCTCCATGAGCCAGCTGTCATGCCTCCACAGGCTGAATTTGGCCCATGGGCAAGAGGTTGAGCACCCCTGGCTTAGAGTAATGACAAACAGGTATGGGATTACTTAGAGAAGCCAGATGCTTTCAAGTCAGCTAGGCTGGATGGGATGCACACTAAGGTACAGAAGAAACTGGCTGAGGTAATTTCAGAGTCAATGGATATCCTCTTTGAGAAGTCATGGTCAGGTGATGTCCTGGATGACTGGAAAAAGGCAAGCATAGTGCCCTTCGTTAAGAAAAGGAAGGAGGAAGATCTGGGGAACAATAAATCAGTCAGCCTGACCTCTGTGCCTGGAAAGATCACAGAGCAGATTTTCAAGGAATCCATTGTGAAGTGCCTAGAAAAGAACAAGAAGATCAGAAACAGCTAGCAGGGATTCACCAAGAGCAAGTCAGACTTCATGAATCCGATTTCCTTCTACAATAAAGTGACAGGCTCTGTAAATGGGGGAAGAGCAGTGGATGTGGTGCATCTCGACTAGCAAGGCTTCTGACCCTGAAATACAGATAAATGAAAGTACTCTAAGGTGAATACATAACTGGTTGGATCTTCACACTCATGAGTAGTCATCAATCACTCGATTTCTATTTGGAATGAGGTATCAAGTAGGGTTTCCCCAGGAGTCTTCCCTGGGTCCAGTATTGTTTACTATCTTCATTAATGATTTGGATGATGGGATCAAGTGCATGCCTAGCCAGTTTGTGAACAACACCAAGTTGAGTGAAGTTGCAATGGAAAGTACAGCTAGGATCCAGAATGACCTGGATAGATTGAAGAAATGGTCCACAAACAACCAAATGATATTCAGCAAGGACATATGCAAGGTCCTGCAGTTGGGATGAAAGAACTGCGTGCACAAATAAGGACTGAGGAATGACTGGCTAGGCTAAAGTACTGAAGAGAAGGACCTGGGAGTTATAGTAGACAATAAGCTGAATATATATATATATATATAAGACAATAAGCTACCTATAAGTTCATCATGGGGGCACAGAAGGGAATTGGTGAGTTTTTATTCACCAAGGCGCTCCTGGAGGCTACAAGAAATAATGGCCACAAGCTAGCAGAGAGCAGATTTAGATTGGACATTAAGAAGAACTTCTTCACAGTTAGTGTGGCCAAGGTCTGGAACGGGCTCCCAAGGGAGGTGGTGCTCTCCCCTACCCTGGAGGTCTTCAAGAGGAGGTTAGATAAGCATCTAGCTGGGGTCACTGCTAGACCCAGCACTCTTGCCTGACTATGCAGGGGGTCGGACTTGATGATCTATTGAGGTCCCTTCCAACCCTAACATCTATGAATCTATGAATCTTTGAGCCAACAATGTGCTCTTGTTGCAAAAAAACCCAACAGCATATTGGGTTGTATGACCAATATTGTAGTACAATAGATATACTGAATAGCTATAGCCATTCACCCACTCAGAACATATTGCTGAAGTTAATGTTTTCCCAAGACAGGCTACCTCACCTAGTATTGCTGGCTCCCAGCTGATAAAAGACAATGAGCAAACGGAAAGCACTTTGTTCTAGACTATTTTCAACACAAATACTAAGGTCAGTTATACACCAGTAAACCATCACAAGATGTGGGCAAAAGTAACAACTGAACCATTTCATGAGCCAGCTGTACAAAAGTACGTGTCATATGAAACATTCCAGAAACAGCTAAAAAAAACTGCAGAACAGTACCTCTTTAACTGAGGCACTATTTTGAAGTGGCTTACTTTTTGCTACATCTGTATGGGGGAAGGGGACCCACAGGTCCTCCAGAATCCCACATTGCTCTAGTCTCCCTGCGCTCTTCCACAGGAAAGGGAGTGAGTGCCAGGTAGACAGTCTGCAGTCTGGATGACAGCCTGAATACTGAGCAGCCGCTGAGTCCCATTCCCAGCCCTGGCTGCTCTAGCCCTCAGGGCCTGCTGCCCTTGGTGCCTGCCTCTTCAGCTCCAGTCCTCCCTACCTCTCCCTTCTGGTAAGAGGGGGAACAGAGTTGATAGAGGGGACTGGGGTCAATGTTTCCCTCTAAGGTTCAGAGATCCTTGATCAATCCTGGCTGGGAGTGTGAGGGTATCTCAGTGTGCCCATCCCTCCCGCCTCCTGCAGCAGCCTGTGGTTGGGTTGGAGTGAGTGGCAAGCGGCTGGATGCAAAGCCGGCGGCAGCGGGGGTGAGCATTGGTGCCCCCTTGCTACAGCACTGGGTGCCCCACCCCAGGCCAGCGCCCTGGGGGCCATGGCCCCCTACACCACTCCCCCCCCCCACCCTGTCGGTACACCACTGTGTGCACAGCATTAAAAAGTTATTGTGCAGCTGCACACACGTGCAGCTTAGAGAAAATGCTGACTGGGTCTAGAGGCAGCAGGGCTGGGGAACTGCTGCCACATGCCATGCTCTTCAGCCCCTGTTCCAGGAGTGAAGAGGTAAAAGAGACACAGTAGATGGGACTGGGGCAAGAGCAGTGGTTCTCATCCTTTATAGAGGCAGGGCACAACTTGCCAATTAATTTTTGTTTTTTAAATGTGACAGAGTCCCAGCTGAGAGTCACTGTTGTGGTACCTCCGTTTGCTTTAGTGGTTCCCAACCAGGTGCCGCTGCTGCCGCCAGGTAGAAGTGCTCCACACACCTGGTACCCAACCAAACCAGGAATGGCCACAGTGCGCACACACACTTCCTTGCCCCATAAGGCAGGCAGAAAAGTCAGCTTATGCTGCAACCCTTCCTGGTCCAGCCCTCCACCTCCACACTCCTGGAAATAGACACACACAGGACAGTTCTATATGCCCCACACATCTGTTTCCAGGAGACACAGTACAGGGTAGAAGCAGGAGGGGCTGCAGCACAGGCCAGCTCTCCTGCCTGCCTTAGGCTTATCAGAGATCCCCAATGAGGCAGAAGTGTGCATGCATGCTGCAACCCGTCCCCATCTGGCTGTGCACCAAGTATGAGAGGCACTTGTAACTGGCTAGAGCAGCAGCACCCATGCCACAGCACTCTGGTTGTGAACCACTGGGCTAGAGAGTCAGAATCCTGGTTACAGGGAACCGGGGAACTCCCAGTCCTCCAGAAAAATCTCCACCCCTCTCCAGCACCCCCTGGCTGAAAAGCCGTGGCTGCCTGTGGCCACAATCATGTTGAAACATCCCAGCTGCAGAGAGCCAAAGGGGCCATATGTATGTTCCCCTTCCCCGCTGAAACATTTCCTTTTTCAAGAATTTCCAAGCATGTTCCTCACCCCTTATGTTGACACCGAAAAGAGATTATTCCCACCTACAACATCTCTTCCACATGCACCCTCAAGTGAAAAAGACTATATTGACAAAAGCACAATTTTATCTTAACCATGGCTACTGAGGGGTTCTTGTTGGCAAAGCATTGTCAGAAATCACACCTCAGTATACCTTGGACTAACAGAGCTGTGCCTAATGCATCGTATATCAGATAGTACCGCAAAGCAAAGGCATTGGCTGCCTTTGAATGTCAATCCAACTCAGAAAAAAGGTGAACAGCCTCTGCTTTGACATCCATCCCCAAAGAACCAGAGCAGCTCAAGGAAAGAGATTTTAAAAAAGAAAGTGATTATAATTAAATCAGCTAACCTTGAAAAAATGACCTCCTACAGATTAGTTAACCTAGCCCCCACCACTGTATTTACCTAGCTAAAAAGTAGTTTGAAGTTGCCTAGATGACTAGCAAGCAGACTCCCCCATGGTTTTAATTAAAAATTAGTGGGATAAAGGTAACATTTTTGTTTGAAATCATCAAGAAGTATAAGGTGCGGGGATCTAATGGAAGGAAGAAAAGAACAAAGTCTGTGAGAAGTCATACAAATTCTAACCATATCTAGAAGAGGTTTTGTTCGTTTGATTAATGAAAACCGGAAAACCATGTAACTACTTCAGAAAATAAAATGGCAAGCCAATGACTCATCATAATACCAAAAAACATCCTGGGAAAGACTTTAAGTAAAGTTTTACAACTTAATGATAGTCAAATGTGGCACCTTGACTGTACTTTTGTGCTTTACCATTCTGTTTCAAACAACATTAAAGTTTGTGAGAATATGCAGATAACATACTGAGAATATGCAGATAATGTGCTAAACAGCATCATTTTAAAGAGCTATTATAGATCTATTGATTCTTGGATTTTACTCACTATTCTTGGATTTAAGTTTCTGTTTTACTCTGGTTACTTCAATGACCAAACATAGCATATGGTTTTGCTAGCATAGTTAGATTGCTTGGGAAGAAAGTTGCACTTCCAACATAGTTATGTCAATAACAGTGGCAACATACTTGTAGTTATACCAGTAAAACCATGCTTTTACAAATACAGCTTGCTTTGTTTTTGGGGCGCGGTTTTTCTGTAGCAGTACAGAGTGCAGCTTTGCCTGGGCAGTATGCTTACCTAAGAATATTGGTGAAAGACTCCTAGGGTAGGTAGACTCGCACCAGAGTTTCCTGAACAAGTTCAGCTATAAACAACAAAAACCTCTTACTAATACGAGCTGTATCTGCAGGGCCTGGCAGCACTGCTGCACAAAACTGTAAGTATAAATAAAAAAAGTCAACATTTTCATAGCAGCTGCCCTAAAATTGGATCTTCAATACCTGATGTCCATGGGGAGCTTCTGGATGTTCAATATGGTTAGAAATCTGGCCAACTTATTGAAAAGTCTAACACTACCTTAGCCAGACAGCACATGTAGAAAAAGGACATCTGGATCTTCCAGGTTAATGGGGAAAAAAAAATGTAAGTGTATATTTATGATACACATACTTTAGGGGCACACCTCCTCAATCCCCAGAAAGCCGACTAGTTATAACCAAGCACTCTTGAAAGTTTAGCAGCAGTAACAGAAATTAATACAAAGGCTGTTTCTCCTATTTGCTTGCACTTGAACTGTATTTGCAGCGTAACATTAGTTTCATGGTTTAAAAAAATATATAAGCGTATAACAGAAGGAATTGGTATTCTGCTCTTTCTCTTCTGTATCTCTTAGATCAGGGATGTAAAGCATACAACCTATGGGCTGGATCCGGCATGGGGAGGTGGGCCATCCAGTTTGTAGGGCTTATCACCAGGGATCCTGGTTTTCTCCGCTTAAAAATTACAAATTCCTGATTAAAAATCCAAAATTCTCAGATTTAAAAAAAAACCTCAAAATCCTCATTATTCTGTGATTAAAATGAAATGCCATTATATAAGTATCAGTTGAACACAATTTTTATTGTTTTACTGATATATTTACAATTTTAAAGCAATTTGGAAACTTACCAGTACCTCAATTATTCTAATATAATAAAGGGTTTAGTCAGTCTGTGTGTCTGTCTGTCTGTAACGCTTTGGGGGCAACTGTGCATGCGCCGCTGAGAGGGCCAGTAGCAATTAGTTGGGGGACCTCTGCCTGCTCAGGCAGGGAGGGAGCTGCCGCCACCTTAGGCAGGGAGGCGGGAGCCTTGCTGCTCCACAGGAGGCGGCAGAGCCACCTCCTCAGGCAGGGGGAAGCCCTGCTGCTCTTCGGGAAGATGCAGGGGCGGGTGGGCAGGGGAGATGGAGCCACCACTGCCTCAGGCAGAGGGAAGCCCCACTGCTCTGTAGGAGGAGGTGGAGGCAGGGGAGGAAGGAGCTGCTGCTGCCACCTTCTCATGTTGGGGGGAAGCCCTCCTGCTCTTCGGGAGGAGGCGGAGGAGGGCAGAAGGAGGGGAAGGAGCTGCCGCACTGGAGGCTAGGGGAGAAGACGGCGGTGACGGAGGGACTGTTTACATGGCCGTCCCTGAAGGATGAGCAGGGGGCAGGGTCGGGGAAAATAAACACTCCCTAACATTCATGACAGGCAACCGGCTAGTAATGAAGTAACTTCTAAATACCTATATATTTTGGGGGGTTTTTTAATCATAGAAAATCAGAGCTCCCTCTACCCCCTCCACTTACCAGGACACAGGTCTGGCAGGGGCTGTCCCCCCCCTCCCAGCTGCTGCTTTGGCATATCAAGACTGTTCAATGCCGCAGTGTCCTGCCCCTTCCCACCCACCCAGTGCCCCATACACAGCTCCAGCTGGCCAGCACCCCCAGCCCCAGCCCTGCCCCACTCCCTCTCTCACCCTGGAAGCCTCAATCTGCTCTCCCCCCTCCCTCCCCGTGCCCATTAGACTCATCTGCTGGGAGCTGCAGAAGGTGTTCCCCACACTGTCTGGCTGCCATGTGCACGTGGTGCCCCCTGCCCAGCTGCCCTACTTCCTCTGCCTCCAGCCCCTTGCAGGCCTGAACTCTGCCAGCCTGCAAGGAGAAACCCACCATTTCTTGCCTTTTTCTCCTTTAGAGGAGAAAACCCATGTTTTTCCATGGCGAATGGAAAACCTGGATCCCTGATCATCACAGCAAAGTCTGGCCAGTCCACGGGGGACTTGAGTTTGTTCCCTCCTGGAAGAGCCAGCAGAACAGGCAGTTCTGCTCAGGACCTCTGTGTGAGCAGAGCCAGTTCTGAGGTGCTGAGATCTCAGGAACTCAAATCAGAACCATATTTCCAGCCAACACAATACCCAGGAAATAAATGCTGCCACAGTTCACCACCCCCTCTTCCCATCACCGGATTTATCAACATCACTGTCACGGGCAACAAAAATTGGCAGCAGAAGGCACATGGCATTAACCCCTTGACTGATGGCAGAGAATGTAGCATGTCAATTGATTTGAGTTTAATGACCCTGCTTTAGATCTATTTTCATTAGCAGGCATTTGGTGACATTTCCAAATACTACATGGTTTAAAATTCATAAAAAGTGTCTTTGGATAGTACAAGGAACATCCTTTTTCTCAAGCCTACCAACATCCTTGAAAGGATTTTGTTTTTGGAATACATACAGCATTTCTTTATATTTTCAGAAGTGTAAGAGTGATATGGTCCAGAAATTATGCAAGAGGCAAGAATTTCTTAGGATGATATCTTTTATTGGACCAACTACATATGCAAACAGGGGCGACACGGGTGCACACAAAGCTTATCTAACTTTATCCCAACTACATCACTGGTCCAATAAAAAGGTATCACCCTAAGAAATTCTTGCCTCTTTAGTATTCTGCCTGACAGTATAAAGTTACAAGTTTTGTCTAGAGAAATTCAGGACACTTGATATTTGTTCAACTACATCCATGTTTCCACATCAGCATGAACTTTTTCGACGATATTCAGATGGATTCCAAAGCTTCTTATTTTACATCAGGTCAAGCACTCAGAGTATTAGGAGTGAAGGCATCAATTTTGCCTCCAGTCTGGTCAAACTGCTGTTCTCACTTCCAGTGTTGGCTGGTTGATCAGCCTTAGCCCTGTTTCCAGGTTCCCCAGTTATCCCATGTGATGATAAACAGGCTGATTGAACAACCTGCTCCTCTGACTCAGGATCTTGTTCTTGTTTTCCTGGTATAGCCTATTATTACAAACATACAAAGTTTCAACCCACAAGCTTCAAGGCATTCTGTAAAGTTTGGTGGTAACCAGTATTTATCTTGATATGATGAGAATGTGGGGTTTTTTTATTTGCCATGTTCTCCGTTTTATCTATAACATTATAAAAGGGCAAAGTGCTACAGTGACTAGTTGCCAAGCCCAGGCAATCCCCTTAGGCACAGCCACAAGTTATCTTTAGTTTTAATCACTTCGCCTTTCATATGCTGATCATTAGCCTTTCAGTGGCCAAGGAAGTACTCCTGTTCTCTCCCCC
Source organism: Alligator sinensis (assembly GCF_000455745.1). Classification (NCBI taxonomy): domain Eukaryota; kingdom Metazoa; phylum Chordata; order Crocodylia; family Alligatoridae; genus Alligator; species Alligator sinensis. Next base: position 442,048 of record NW_005842856.1, on the reverse strand, counting down.
ACGCATACCTCCTATGTAAATAAATTGAAGTTTTAACCATCCCCCTTCTATTCCATTTTACACCCCAAACTCAACTACTTGATCCAAGGAGACACTTGCAACTTTCCCCTAGGCAAATCAGGTACCTTACTGATTTACGAGTTATCACTCCTTATTCTTGACAGCAGAAAACTGGTTTACACATTACATAGACAAGGTGGAAAGATATCTTATTGGCTAAAAGCTTGACGCAGGTAGAAGCCTTATCTGGGAGAGTGTCTGGTTTCCTGTCCAATGAATAACAAAGAAGGCTGGGTATTTATCAGGCACAGCAACTGAGCTACTAGTTAGAGAGGCTGGCTTAAGAGGCTGTGTGGGAGCTGAGCAAAAGGAAAATAGAAAAAAAAAAACCGAGAAACTGCCACTGAAAAGGGGATAGAAGGGGACCTTACTGATGTTAGCCACCCAAAATAAAGTCTTGCCAGAAAGGGGTAGGACCAGGAAGAAAGGCACTAATGAGTTTCTCCAAGGCAGCACTTCAGTTTAAGCATTTTTGTGTTAATAGAATCAACAAAAGGTCTATAACAAGTTGGAACAGGAGACACTACAGCTGAGAAATCCAGACCTAGTCAGTGTAATGGCAGCCATTTTTGCCAGGAAGGCAAGTGACCGTAAATAGGCTTTGTAGCAAAACTGCACTCATTCACTACTCCAACAGTTTGCTTGCAAGGGAAAAGCAGCTTCTAATAAATTGTTACAGCCTTGTAATTGTAAACTCAGCTGCTGCTGTCAGTGCCAAACATCTTAATATGCAAGTCAATCCCTGATTTATACTATATTTAAAACTATTGCATAAAAAAAAAGAGTTGAAGACACTTGATTCGGCGTATGGGGTGAAAGGAAAGGGAATAAGCCCAGCTTTAAGGAACAGTGCAACTCAATGCAAAATAGGTCCAATCAAAACCAGCCGGTTTGAGATTAAACACTCTATTTACTTCTGCGCTATTTAAAATGACATCCAAGCCAAGTCTAAACATACTTTATCTCATGATGCAGCATGCAACAGCTTCGAGTTTCCTATTCTAAATCAAGAAAGATTATCATCTGCTTCAACATTTTTAAAACCCTTTCATGGCTCACTACTGAATGCCAAAACAAATGGTAAGCATCAAGAGCTTGCTAATGCTTTCAAGGAACTGAAAGCATCAGAATCCACCAGGTATATGGGAGTGCTAGGCGAGAAACAGCACTGGGTAAAATGCAAAGAATACAAAGCATTAAACAAGTCAATTTGAAAAAGGGACTAAATTAAGGGTGTCACAACCCAAAGTTGTGAGTTTTTGTTTTGTGTGTGCTTCGGCACTGCTAAATTATGTTCCCGTTAAATTGCAGCTTCTTTGCACGGTGGAGTTTTCTGCTGCAGAGGAGAACTCCGGTGCAACGGAGAATTTTCCCGCCAATTTGTAGCTTTCTTTGCATGGTGCATTTCTTTTGCATCTCAGAAATGCACGGTGCAAAGGAGTTCCCGCCATTTGTATTTTAATTCGAGCCCCATTATTGGCCTGTGTTAAATTATGCACACGTGGCGGCTAGCAATTGGCTTGCTAGCCGTATAAAGAGCTTGAGTGGTTTCCGCCCAAGTTGGAGAGAAAGCAATTGGAGTCCGAGAGGGAGAGCGTGAAGATCTCTAAGCGCTGTGGATCCTTATGAACCCAACGCATTTCTTAAGAAGGCAACAGAGGTCTAAACAGCCTCTGGCCTCTCCCCGTCGCCGAGCGCAATCCTAGACGTATCCCTATCCTATATACTCAATTTTCGAACCCACGGAGCCTTAACAACTCCGGGGGCTGAGAACCGAATAGAGCCCACGGAGCTTCGACAAC
>NW_005842856.1:439082-439934 GCF_000455745.1 Alligator sinensis | reverse complement strand
ACCCTGACCGAAGAATGACCGAGATGGGCTTAAAGACGGCCCCAGGGAGGAGATTTAAGATGTAAATGAGACATGTATGTAAACCATCATAGAACATGTACCTGCTAGACATATGTTGCAAGACATAATACTTGGGCTGCCAATAATTACGCGACATGTTAGAATCTTTTGTTTATGTTAGCTATAAAAAGGAACCCCAGACTCTGTTTGGGGTCGACACGGATTTGAGCATTAAGCTCCCTTGTCGAACCTGTTTGCAAACAATAAATCTGAAATTGGACCCAGCCTGTGTGTGTGACTCTCTCCTAGAGGTGGATTGGACAAGGCTCCAGGGGCACGAAACTAGCCGTTTGTGCAACAGGTGTAAGTAAATAATCTTTGAATCAACCACTACGCGTCTGTGACTAATTGTAGCCCGTGCATGCCTTGCCGCCGCACGGTCTCTTCTGACCCCGCGTGCCCGGGCTGCTGGCCATAGCCCGCGTGCGCAAAGACGGGTCCGCATATCGCTCCCGGCCCGCACATGGCGACATGGATGGGATCAGGAGGCGGCCCACACAAAGGGCATCCCAGAGGAGATACGAACAGACAAGACTGTGAGCATGTATTCTGTAACAAACTTAACTTCAGAGTCCTGTTTCAAATCACCAGGATAACCAATGCTGGGCAGCCATATGCTGAACTGGCACCTTATGTTTGCCTTCCAGAAGCTTAGCTAAGCTGTACAACTGCAGCTGTTACTTGCCACTAAAAACTCAAAGTGTAAACCAGCATCTCCAAATTCGCTGAAGGCCTCAAACAAAAACTTTAACAAAAATAATCTGTACTCGACTTTGGAATCAACTGTCATTA
>NW_005842856.1:432879-439072 GCF_000455745.1 Alligator sinensis | reverse complement strand
GTCCTGCTGGGACAGGACAGGACGAGTCACAGAGCTGCATGCTGTACCGTGGATGACCTCCCATTTCTGTGCAGCAGCATTAGAATTGGGGGGGGAGAACATGCTTCTACCTGCCAACAGATCAAGGAGCTTTGCTTCCCTCCCATAAGGCTGTCTCAAGAGCCCAGTAGAGCTCAGAGCCCACAGGATCATATTCTGAGCATCTGCACAATATACAACAAGCAGAATTTTATTTTGGCAATGCACAGGCAGGATTCTGAAGAGTAACACTCCCCACCTCTTTAAAAGGCTCTTTCTTTTCTAAATGGAGAAAAAGTCTCTTGTTTACAGCTTTGTGAGTTTAGCTTTGTTATGGTGAACTTGAGTATAGAACTTTCTAGCTATCACAAAGGGTCGTGGGTTGTTCAGACGAACATGATGCTCCACCCCCTTAGCCTTCCCCACATCCCACGCAGGGAGAAAACGTGGGCTGGAGCCCCAAGTTTGTCCCTGAGCCAAGCTTTACAGACTTCGGGCACCGGGAAGTTCCCAAAAAAGAACGTTGAACGGTCAATTGGAGTGGGGTTTCCCTCCTGCTCAGGGCTCACAACTTCAGCTTCCTTTATCAAGGCCACAATATCTTTCAAGGTTGCGTTAACCACTATCACTGTAACCGGATCTTGGTTGAGCCCTTTTGTCTCGATCACGCCACCAGGGACCCTCAGCGCGCCAGGTCTCTCTCTCCCAGTGGGGTTCTCCACCACCACCAGCATATTCTTTTCATCCTTCTCAATCCAATTACATACAGTAGGCAAAACCATTGGCCCTGTTCAGGGATGCGCTGAGGCTTTGCTCCAGAGAATTGCAGGGTCCCCACAACCTCAGGGTGACCCCACATCTCTCTATGCTCCCATTGTTCATACACCTCTGAGCACAAGGCATGCATCGTTAACAGTTGTTGGTAACCTGGGCCAGCCTGGTGTTTACTGTAGACAGCAAGAACCTGGAAAAGGCTGGAGTTGGTCCCTACAATGAGAGTGGCCCCTTTCATCCACCCTGGACCAGGGCATACTAGAGCAATGGTTGACACTTCTTCCTTCACCCCAGCTATTTCAGCAGGGAATTTTAGCCTCACATTCACATAACCCCTATAAGGATACTGTTCCTGACATAAGCCACAAAGTCCCAGCCCCACAAGGGGAAGCAAAGGCAAGTGTCTCAGATGTTCCTCATAGAAGGATTCAAATAGAATGGTAATCTGGGACCCACCGTCTAGAATGGCCCAGCACGGGTGACCATTCACAGTCACAGGGACCTCCGCACGGGGTCCCACTAGCCCTTTTGGCATTGAATTTACTGAGGGTAATGTGCGGGAGTCTGTCTGGGTCCGGAGCGGAGCCGACTCCATTGCTCTGCCCCTTCCTCATTTCCCGCTGCCCACTGCCCTTTTAACCTTTCAAATACCAATTCAGAGTTCTCAGGCTGAGTGCACTCCCAAGCCATGTGCCCCAGCTCCCCACATCTATAGCAGAACCCTGGGGCCCTAGAGTGGGTACGGGACCAAGGTCCTCCCGAGACACGATGATGGGGTGAGGGCTAACCCCTGGGGGGAGGTTCTGGCCATGGCAGCTGCTAGTGCTGGAGCCACAGGCTCCTGCTCCACTCCCAACAAGGTGTCCTCATGGGGAGCCACCATTAGCACCCGACCCATGGGTCCTCTCCGGGGGGAAACATCCTTTGGGACCCACGTAGTCTCTCCGAGTCTGGATATCTCTTCCTCTTCATGAATCTCTCGGAGGAGGTGACTGAAGTCAGGTGGGCTGCTCCTGCTCCCTCTTAAGTTGAGGTTCTGAAGTAAGTCTAAGCTATACCGTGCCCAATATGAATTTGCCGGAGCCGTATCTGATCAGCATCGGTAACACTAAGTGCTCCTTGGATCACCAGGGCATACATTGAAAGAGCCTCGCCCTTGCACTGGAAAGTTCCCAAGCAATTCGTAGTATGCCCCACCACTCCCTGTGGATTGGCCAAAAGCATCCTGAAGGACCTGCAAGCATTGCTGGGTGGTGATAACAGGGTTCTGGAGTTTGGCAGTCCTCACAACCCCAAAGGCAGGCTCCCTCAGGACCTCCAGCAGACAGCGTCACTTAACCTCATCAGGTATTTGCCAAGTCAGTAAAGTCTCCTGAATATGGAAGAGGCAAGAGTCGAATCCTTCCTCCCCAGGGGATATAGGGGACACTACAACGCCCCGAGGGGTCAGGATTCAACAAAGGTTAGACACTTACAATCATAGACATATTTATCCAGTTGACAAAAGACAGGGTTAACAAAATATAAAACAAAAACAGCAGAACAAACAATACTGGTTGGTGAAATATAAAAGGCACAAAATGTCAAATAACAAGGAATATAGGGCCTAGGTACCTAGAGGGAGAAAAGGGGAAAACACAATGACCCCCTTCCATGGCAACAAGAACTTCTCCCTGTTACTTCACTTAACCAAAGACATCCCAGCTGGGACTTGAACTTAGATCTCCCACATGGTAGGCAGAACCTCTACCACAAAGCCACCAATGCTAGTACTATGCCAAGGTACTAGGGGTCTTGGCCTTCCAGGAACCCCAGCCTCACATCAAGCTGCTCAGCCTCTTATTGGAGGAGCTGACAGCAGAGCTGGGAACCTATCAGGTCACTGCTCAGATCCTTGCTGGAGCTAGGGAGCCTCTCCTGCTGGCCACAACCTCTCGTAGGGGATCCTAGAGCCCAGCGGGGAGCCTCTCCTGCCAGCCACATGCTGTACTGCTGAGGGTCTAACTGCTGCCTGCAGGTCCCACTCCTTCAGGTGCTTCTAGGGCAACTGCTCCCTCCCCGCTGGCCCAGCTCTTGCAAGCTCCTTCCTTGTGGTACCTCGCTGGTCTCCTGAGTCAGCTGCGCTGACCCTTTTATCCCCCTCCATGTGACCCAAGGGGCCAATCAGGGGACATGGAGGGTGAGTCTCTGGGGCCTGATTGGTGAGGAAAGGGCATCCCAAGTCCTCCAATCATCTTTTACCCTTTCAAAACCCCAGGGCTGTCACTGCCAGCTAGCCCGTCATACATAAAATGGACATTAATCCACTGTGGCAATGCACAGACCAGCAGCCTGCTAAACCTGTACTGAATGGGGAAAGAGGATGCCCCGTGTGTATATAGTTGCCATAGCACAAATCTAGACACACACACACACACACACACATACACACACACACACACACACTAGATCTTTTAACTGTAAGCCACCCTCTTCAGGGTTATACTCTTCTTCGTAATAGTATTATTCAGATTGTCCTGTGGTTCTGTAGTGGAGAACTGGTGGTGTTTCCCCACAATTAGAAGCCTATATCTATCTATACATGCAAAGCAAACTCTAGGATCTGATGCAAATGAGTGAATAGCTCTGTGGAGATTATTTAATCTAATTTCCATTCTCTATACCTACTATCAACTCAGTGGTGGAATTTTTACTTGGGCTTAAATAGTCTTAGATGAACACCAGCAAAGGCATTACACACATAATATCGTAAAGAAAAAATTAAAACAGGAAAAGCAAAGACAGGTGCAGATTCAGACATTAAAAACAATAGACTAAACATGAAAAGTCTAGTACAAAACACAACAAGCAGAGCACAGAGAAATGTCTTCAGACAGTCACAGCTGCTATACAAATTCTATTAGTTTAAGGAATGAGATGTCAACTTACAACTTGAATAGCCAAGTTTGAATTAGTAGCTGCCTAACATATATCTTAGAATACTTTTTGAGACATTTGACATCTCAATTTTTTCACATTTTATTAGGCAAAGCAACAATTTTGTACAATAGAGTAGACAAAATAGCTTAAATGATTTCCGACTCCTTTTGTTGCATCACCTCCTGCAGAAATACATGGTTAGTGACTCTACAATCCCCCAGCCAGGATTTGACCTACCAAGAAAGATGTGGTCCTCCCCGAATCACATCTGGACACTTCATGGAAAATGTGAACACCTACTCCATAAATGGAGAATCAAAGAGAGTCTGTGGTGCGATTTTTCAGACAGAGCACCACATTGTGAACAATTGCCCAATTAGATCATTTAATGGCAATCTAAAAATCAATTCATGCACCTACCCCTGAACCAGTCAAATGGATATCAAATTTAGATATTAATCTACGAATGTTGTATGAATGCTGTAATGCTAAAAGGTGGTATGAAAGAGAGAGAGAGAGAGAGAGATCAGCTCAGGCATAGTCATACAAGGCATCATAATACATTACACTCATCACATCCACAAGCAAGACAGAAAGCAATCAGTAAATTCTTACAACAGACTAATGTTTGTCAAATTTGTCACAGGCAGACAAAGAAGAGCACGCACCAACTGCAGAAATGTCCTCAGCCTGACAAAGGGTTGAAAGCTGAAAGCTTGCTTAAAATTCTTTTCCAACTATTTAAGTTGGTTTAATAAAATATATCAGATTTAGCCAAAGAACCTTGTCTGCCTATGTCTTTAGACCAATGTGGCTACAACTTACACCCCTCAAATTTGTCAAGACACTGTCAAGATATTACTTGGATTTGATTTTTAAAGACACACAGGATTTTGTGATAACTCACTGAAACTGATTTTATTTTCCCAGCCATCACGTTTTTTCCCCAACATCACATGGCTCAAGCTAGTTTGTTACCTTAAGATTTCTCTGGAGTGTGCTGGACAGCTGCCACCAGATTGTTCCTTAACCAAAAAAGTTTGTGGAACTTAGTAAAATAAGAGAGCTTTCTAAATAGTTCTGGCATATGGTTCATCCCACCATTAATGGTTTATTTTACAACAGTAACAGTTTATCGTGTAAAGTTTATAATATATTTTCTGTCTTTTTATTGCATAAAGTACTTTAATGGTGTCCTGGGAAAGAAATAAAAAACATAAGCCAACATGCAGCTTCAGTGACTGGTCATCATCAGAATGGATAGGCCTATATTTGCATATAGTAGTTTTACCTTTGTAAAAATTGTCATAATAGGTCAAAGAAAAGAAAGAAATCACTTATTCTAAGCCTCCCAGAAATTTCACTGAACAGATTAAAAGATCAAACAATCTGTTTCTTCACACACTCGAACCTGATGCAGAAGATTTGAGAGTCAAGGACAGGCAGCAACTTTGATGCAACTATCTCCATCTAGTTATTTCAAGCACAGAGATCCACTTATGGAACAACAAATTAGCTTATATTTTGGGTACGTGGCAGCAAAGAGAAAGAAAACTCCACTGAGGACTACTTTTAACAGACAACCGTGTTGTCTCAGGACACGTCTGGCCAACTTTGGCCAAGTCTATACTAGAATTCCAACATCTCACCTGGTAAGACAACACCAGAGATGTATTCAAGTGCCATACAGACACACAGAAAGACAACCCTAGCTCCGCTCTTGCTAGGGAAGCGTTAACAACATGGCCCTGCAGCTTACAGCACAAGTTAACCACCGGAAAGTACCTTGGTGGAAACGGCAGCCTAGATATACTGTTAGAAGCTACCACATTAAAGGATCCTGTGAACTACAGCAGGGCACCCAAGATGCTTGCAACAGCTTGATCCTGCAGCAGTGAGAATTGCTATTTCAAAGCTATGCTACAAGTTGACAGAAGTTAAAACTCCAGTGCTATTTGGGAATGGGACCTTGAGGGTAATGTCGACCTTTGACAGTGGCAACAGGGATTAATGTTATAAACCAGAGACCAGCAACCTACACCCCACTGCTTGGGGACAGGACCTTGAGGGGAAAAGTCTACGTTTTGCAGTGGCAACAGAAGTTAGCATTGTAAGCGAGGCAACGCATTTGCAGCATCCATCGGTGGGAGGCTTCTGTGCTCTCCCTAGGTCACTGCGGGATAAGTAGTGGCCGGCTCCCAGAGCCCACCAGGCTCTGACTCAGGCTGGGTGGGGATAAGTCACTTACCCCCCTTATAGCACATGCCAGCCCTGGGGAGCCAGCCTCAGGCTGCTTGTGAAGGGGAGCTGCCCTGCCTAGGGCTGGCTCTGAGCTGGTGCCAGGAGGGCGGGCAGGAGGGTGGGGCAGGGTGGGGAGGCAGAAAGGGAACAAAAAAACAAACAAACAAAAAACAATCGGGGGGGCTGGGGCTGCCCAGGGCTTTCCCCTCACCACTTGCCCCGCACTACACCCAGGGGCAGG
>NW_005842856.1:427087-432728 GCF_000455745.1 Alligator sinensis | reverse complement strand
GAGGCGGAGCTGGGCCCGGCCCGGGGGCGGTGGCCAGGCGGGGCTCCACGCCCAGGGGCCGCGTCGTAGGGCCCGACCCCACAGGGACCAAGGGGCCGGCGCTGTTCCCCCCTAGGGTGGGCCTTTTGTGCCCCGTGCCGTAGGCCGCTACAGGCCTGCTGCTCACACGCAGATGCTGCAGGCCTGTGTTGCCAAGTGGATGGTAAGGATGGGGTTTGCATAATAATGTCAATCCAGAATAGTAAAAGTGTCCAAAATGTGTTCCCAAACTCTGACAAATTGTGCACCACTAGTTTAAAACGATACACCCTGAAGTACCACCAGCAGAATGTTGTCATATCAAGTAATTATAGTAAATCTGCTTATCCGTACCACCAGCAGGTTGCCTATGTGCCATCAGTGGTACCCATACCACAGATTGGGAACAGCTGTACTATGGGTTTTTGTTTGTAGCCGTATTGGTCTTTTCCTCCCCCGCCCTTCCCTGCTTTACCTTTTGGTTTCCTAATTTCCACCTATTTACATTCTCACTGACATCCTGTCACACCTTCAGCCTCTCTCATGAGTTCCAGAGCAGCAGAGACTCCCTATGCCTGAAGAAGGGCAATTGCACCTGAACGCTTGCCAAGAACTTTTTTCCAACCACTCAGCTGGTCTAATAAAAGATACTACCATCTACCCAAAGAACCTTGCCTGCAAAATGTACCAACATTTTTTAGGTTTTTGGTTGGAGCCGTTTGTGCACTGTTGCCCAAACGGCTAGTTTTGTGCCCCCGGAGGCTTTTCCGATTGACCTCAAGGAGAGAGTCTCACACACTCAGGCTGGGTCCATTTCAAATTTATTGTTTGCGTAAATAATAAAGATCGACTAGGGGGCTAGTAGCCCAAAGCAGAGTCGACCCCCGGTCTTTGTCCGAGGGTCTTTTTATAGCTTACCTAAACAAAGAACCGTAACGTGTTATGCAGTTATTGGCTATCCTATAGCGTCTACAAGCTTCTATGCTATGCTTAACTTACTATGGGTTATGTTATAGCACCTGTGTGTTTTTGACAGGGGGGACTTTTATCTTATGTCTTTAATCTATGTGCAGAAGCTAATGCGGAAGCCATTTGCAAGCCATGTCGAATACAGAAGCATTTTGCAAAGAAAGTACTATGTCTAAATTCAATCATTATGTCTGACCTCTAATCGTATTTGTACCACAGCACCACTAATTTAAAAGGATACAACCGTAAGTACCACCAGCAAATCTTAGTCATAAAGTAATTATAATAAATCTGTTGACACCTACCACTGACAGGTTGTCTGTATACCATTGGTGGTACCCGTACCACAAACTGGGAACCACTAATCTAAGGACATAGGCAGGCAAGGTTCTTTGGGTAGGATGTGATACTTTTATTAGACCAACTGAGTAGTTGGAAAAATGTTTGTTACTCAGTTGGTCTAATAAAAGATATCACATCTAACCAAAGAACCTTACCTGCCATCATTTTTGAGGCAGCTCATCGATGCAGCACATGCAAAATCCAAATCACTCTCAGGGCATCTTAATCAAATTGGAGGGGGGTTAAATATATTTCATGTTCCAGGTCAAATCAGCCAAATCATTTCCAAATTCTCTCAACTGAGGCGGCAGAACTCAAATCGTTCTAAACACCATGTATGGCACTACAACCGGCAAGCATCCCCCATTCCAGCCTCTCACCGTGGGACTTCAGGTACTCCCAAATCCATTGGCAAGCATCCTAGTGTGGGCCCAAGCCCGGAAGTCTTGGGGATCAGATGCCTCCAAGACACTACAGGCAAGCATCCTCCATCCCAGACTCTTTAGTATGGGACTCTTTAGTCTCAGCCTCCTGTGGGCTAAGATTGAGCGTAAGAAGTAACTGAAGTCACTCCTTAGTCTGGGACTTCAGATACTTCCTCACTCATCTTAGCCCACAAGAGGCCAAGAATCAACCTCGGTGTTGTGGGGGTTAAGGAAAATTTTTCATGTTCCAAGTCAAATCAGCCAAATCAATTCCAAATCCATGAGTCATTCAAGAACCATATGTGGCCCTACTACCGCCAAACATCCTCCACCACCGTCTGGGTTCAGATGCTTCCAAATGCTTTGGCAGGCATCCTGCATGCACAGCTTGGGATTCAGATGTCCCCAAGTTTCACATGCCCTCAGCCAAAGTAAAAGTGGGAGGCTAACTATGCATTACGTCAGGGTTTTCCCCAGCCAGTAGAAAAATCACCTTGGTGGTCATGGTATCAACTTTGGGGTTTGCCATCAGCACTTTTTTATTACTTACTACTTGCCTCAAAATAAATATCAACTTTTGATGACCCAGTTTTCACTCACTGGTGAGTTACAGTGAGCAGTATAAAGTAAATAAGAAGACTTATTTGCATATTTTTTCAGTGTACAATAGTTTTTCAGCAAATACGATAATTTTGATCTTCCAATACAATAATTTCATATATAACACCTGGCAATGCTGCTGCAGACCCAGGTCCCTCAGAAACTACCTGCCCACCCTGTGACTGGAGGCGGGCACTAGGCAGGGAACAGCAGAGGACTGGGGACAAGCAGCAAGAAAACAGGGATGGGAGTGTGGGCCAGAGGGAAATAAGAAGAGTCTCAATGGGGGCATGGAGCAGAGCAGTTGGGCCAGTGCCTGCTGCCCCTCCAGTGCATCCCAAGGAACCTGCTGTGTCATCTCAGCCTCTTAGCTGTGCCCAGGGCAGAGTGGGCCTGGACCCACCAAGGGTTCATCACTTCTTCAGGGAGGGGCAGGACAGCTGGGACAACTAAAGCAAAAACAGGGAGGCATCAAGGCTGGAAACAGAAATGACACACAAACCAGTATAATAGACCGGAAACCAGTTAAAATCTGTAACACAACAGAAGTTCAGTACACATAAACCACTTTCAAAATGGCTGAAATCGGTTTACGATGAACCCAGATGGATGTAGTACCAGGCTTAGCTGATTTAGGTTAAATTGCTTTATTGAACTTGTGTCCCAGATTCAAGTTAACTCTCAGTACCCCAGCATCCCAGGGTGCTTTGCATCTCCCCCAAATCCCCTTCCCTTCCCCCAACCCCCACTTTGCAGAGCGAGTGAGCTAGGTTTGGCCCAAGCTGTCTGCTCCAGCTGAACAGGGAAGTGTGCTAAGGCCCCCCTGCTTCTGGCCTGGGCCACTGCAGGCATGTGGCTGCATTTCTAGAATCAAAATAGAATGTCTGTTCACTTGCCTCTCAGTTCAATCTATGCAGATTAGACTAGCCTGCAAAGATTTAATTGATTCAGCCTCAGGCTTTTTGACTGTCTGGACTTTGCCCAAAGTTTAATAGCGAGTGTTACAGGGGGACAGCACTGAGCAGAGCAGTCCAGCCAGTCCCCATCTGCTCTTGAATGAGTCCAAGGAGCCCACGGTGTGAGATGGGGCTATTTGATGTGCCAGGACATCATGGCCTTAGGCCCATCACAAAATACTATAATTCAACGCTAATATTAGTATACTAAAACTATACTTGTATAATATATATGATATAATACTTATACTATACTATGCTATACTAATACTACAGTACACAAAACACTAGACTACTAGGGACACATCAGCTAATTCCAGGGGACAGATAAAGAGAAAATAGAAAGGGTAGTGTGGTGAGGGCATAGGTTAATAACAATGGATCTGGAGCATAACACTCTGGCCAGAACCCTCCAGCCCCAAATAAGTCCAAGAGACTCACTGTGTGTTGGGTTTGATGGGACCTATTGCCTGAGCCAGTAAATAGCAGTTCTTAGGTACATAAAAGAGACAGTGAGCCTGAAAGATGCTACATGTTTAAGTAGTTTATGCACTGAATTGCTACACAGATAATTATTGAGGTTTGTTAAAATGTGAGCTATAGGCAAAACTTGGAGCATGGGTAGTGTTATATAGTTAAGTTACCATAGAATCATAGAAAATGAGGGTTGGGAGGACCTTAGGAGGTCAGCTAGTCCAACCTCCTGCTCAAAGCAGAACCAGCCCCAATTATCTCACCCCAGCCAAGGCTATGTCTACCCAGGTCTTAAAAATCTCTAAGGATGCAGATTCCACAACCTTGAGTAACTTGTTCCAGTGCTTTATTACTCCTAGTAAGAAAGTTTTTCCTAATATCTAACCTAAACTTCCTCTGCTGTTAAATTATGCTAATAAACAATGTTGGGGGGATTTGGTGATTGTTCTTATTGGACCAAACTTCCTTCTACTTTGTGCCCAAAGACTTGTCTAACACCTTCTGCAACTATACAATTGGTCAAGTAAAAGATGTCACAAAAAAGCCCTTGCTTCTCATATACCTCCTCAACTAGCATGGATATAACACCACTCCATGCCATTACCTGATGCATAGGAGTGATGTTGACTACACAAATGCATTACATCCCCTACTCAAGTTGTATAACCTGTTAGGATAAGCACATTAATACTGGTGCAACTGCTCCCATGCTAGGGGTTAAGGTAAGTTCTGCCACGTTATCAGTACCTGTATACTTACAATAGTATGACTATTCTGTGCAGGCAAGTGCTTAAGCTAATTTTTTTCAAGCTTAGGCACCTAAGTAAAAGTGAGCTAGTTTTCAGAGGTGCGGAGTACCTGCAGTTCCCACTAGAGATGTTTTGATTTGGTAGGCTGATGTCAGCTTTGAAGGCATGTTGGTTGCAAAAGGGCAGGTGAGTTATAGGAATAACCAGATTCTGAGAGTTTTAGCAGGTCCTCTTGACTCCATACCTAACAGCAGCACAAACATTTACTACAGTCTGTAGGAAAAGCTCTACAAACTCAGAACTTTTCTATGACTGAAAATATTTATAGAACAAGCAGGCAGGTAAGCTGCATTCATCCATTAAAGGAGGCATTTATGAAGACTTTGTTTTTGCATTGTCACACACGTTAATATTACCACCATATAACAGAGATGTATTTGTCAAAAATCAAGCAACATATGCAGTATTTTCTGCTTGAAAAAAAGCACCATCACCAAGAGCTACGCAGGTGCAATACAGCATGTACATTTTTCCCTTCTGTATACGTAACATGTCTTGGTACTAATTCTTCAGACTTAGAAAGGGATGTTATTAGAATCCAAAAGCATTACTTTCCTTTCATTTAAAGGCTCATTGTGCCCCAAGACTTAGGAGCAAAAATAAAGTGCAACTCTTATTACTTTGCAGTGCTATAGTGGTGCAAGTCCATTTACAAATGGTTTTGAGTCAACTCCCTGGGAAACTTGTACTGATTCCAAGACTGAGGCCTGACCCTATAGTCCTCTGTAACAGGCCTGTTTCCTCACAGCACTTTGTGCCCTCTAGCAGCCCACTGAGACCTATTAGCCCACTCTGGTCACTCCCGATAGTCACCTCCCTTGCTCTCACCTGCCACTCTTTTTGATGTTGTTACACATTTGGAAAGGTGCTCTCACAGCACCAGAATGAACCTTTACATGCTTCATTCTGCCATGCTCATCACTGGGCTCCTGTGTCTGACCTACTCTGTCCCTCTGGGGTCTTAGTCCACCTCACACTCAGCATTAGGCCCCTGGGGCCTTACATACTGGATTGGGGCCCTCAGCACTATTCCCCCTATGCACAGGGC